>NC_066513.1:27839936-27872436 GCF_024679095.1 Eriocheir sinensis
CCCTAAGAAAGCCACACGGCCCTCAGCCATAAGGAGAACCCGGTCGAACATGGCATAGACCTCGGAGCTGGGTTGGTGTATAGTGGACAGGACAGTTTTCCCCTTCTCTGCCATCCCCTTCATCATGCTGACCACATTCTGCGCCAGGAAGGAGTCCAGGCCTGAGGTGGGCTCGTCGCAGAATAGCAGGGCAGGGTTGGTGAGGACCTGAAGGCGAGCGAAGGGTGTCAGAAATTAAGAGTGGAAGGAAAAAGGAGAAAGCAATGAAGAATAATGAGTACAAAAAGCAATACAAGAGTAACTTTAGACTTGTTTCTCTCTCTCTCTCTCTCTCTCTCTCTCTCTGCCTGTCCATCTATCTATCTATCTATCTATCTATCGGACTCACCTCGCAAGCAAAGTTCAGCCTCCGTATCTCCCCGCCAGACAGCTTACGGTCCAGGCCTTGAGTCCCGATGCGCGTGTGTTCACAGCCGCTTAAGCCCAACTGCAGAGAGAGCGAGAAAGAATAAGAAAGGGACAAAAAAAAGGGTCATATTCTTAAACATTTCGGCGCCCAAGCTCACATCTTTGACAAGGCTTTTGTATGAGTATTAGGCATGTTCAGGAGCAGTTTTATGACCCTTCTGGTATAGTCTGACCGTTCCCCTGTACCAAGAACGTTGAGGGCGAGAGGTCCCAGCCTTTACTCACGTCCATGATCACTTGGTCGACCCTCGCCAGTCGCTCCCCGTGGGTCAGGTGGCGGTCCATGCGCAGCGCCGCCTGGGGGATAGAAGATTACATAAGAACATAAGAACGTAAGGAGTCTGCAAGAGGCCGGTTGGCCTATACAAGGCAGCTCCTGTACACTCAACCCCACCTTACCTCACCATCCATGGCTTTATCTAACCTCTTCTTGAATGTATATATGTTAGTGTGCATCTTGTTATATAGTCCAGCATTCTGTCCTTGTAAGGCGTAGGTGGTAAAAGTTTTATAGTGTCCTGTACCTGGAAGATGAGCTGCTCCCGCACGGTGATGAGGCCGATGAAGAGGTCGTCCTGCTGCACGTAGGCCGAGCGGCTGGTCAGAGTGTCGGGGTCGACGCGGCGGCCGTTCACGAAGAGGTCACCGGTGATGCGCAGCTTGTGATTGTTACGGTACGTCAGCACGTTCAGCAGCGTGGTCTTGCCCGCCCCCGAGGCGCCCATGATGGCCAGCAGCTCTCCTGGCCGGCACACGCCCGTCACTGGGAACAACACACAGGTTCAAGGAGTGACAACCCTCGTAGTCGGCTCCGACAGCCCAGCGCCGCCCAGCAACGGGAAAAAGTCTTCGGTCGATAGCAGTTTTCGATGCGTCAGAATGTCATGAGTGTGCAGCATGAGTATCACGAGCCTGTCACCCGCGCAAACAGACTAGATCTTCGTCCTACCAACTCCTCCTGCCTTACTACCTCCATTGTCTCTTTTCATCACATTCCTTCAGCCTTAAACTATCCTTACGACCACAACTGTCTGGGTCGCAAATTTCCTTTCCTCCCTCTCTCTCTTTCCCTCACCCTAATCCTCCTACCCACCTTCCCTCCCTCTTTCTCTCCCTTCCTTTCTCTTGATCCTTTTTTCCTAACTTAACCTAACTAATACTGATCGCACCACAGTTCAACCTTGAAACTACACGTCTTGACTCTAAATAATTATGGTCCAAGTTTTTGCGTCACTTCGTGTTTGTTTTCGCCAAAGTGATCTTGACAATCTTCTCCAAGCTCGATAAGAAACAGGTTTGGTCCTAATGCGTCGCTCCCAAAAATTCTTTGGTAAATATAAAGGGAAAATATTTGGACCCGGTGACCTCAATGAAGCTAAGAACCAAGTAATTATCAAACAGGTTATTATATACTGAGAGAGAGAGAGAGAGAGAGAGAGAGAGAGAGAGAGAGAGAGAGAGAGAGAGAGAGAGAGAGAGAGAGAGAGAGAGAGAGAGAGAGAGAGAGAGAGAGAGAGAGAGAGAGAGAGAGAGAGAGAGAGAGAGAGAGAGAGAGAGAGAGAGAGAGAGAGAGATAGGTAGACAGGGTGTGAGAGGAAAAGGGAGAGAAGGAATGAAGGAAAAAAAAGGAGAAAAATAAAAAAAATAAAGAAAAACTATATCTTTTCTTTCTCTTTCCCTTCCTATCCTTTCTCTTCTTCCTCTCTTTCCCTTCCTATCCTTTCTCTTCTTCCTTTCTTTCCCTTCTCTTCCACTTCCTGTTCTTCCTCTCTTCCTTTCTCTTCCCTTTCTCTTTCTTTCCTAATCTTCCTTCCTTCTCTCCTCCTCCTTCTCTCACCATTCTACTCTTTCTCTCTTCCCTCCCTTTCCCTCCTCCTTCTCTCTCCTTCCCTCCCTCACCTCTCTTCCTTTCCCTCCCTCTCACCATTCTTAAGGATCCGTAGCTCCGACGAATGAGTGCTCGCTCCCGTCCGCCGCCGCTGTCCGCTGCCGCCCGCCGCTGGCTTCGCGTACACGTTGACGCCCCGCCAGCTGAGGGTCAAGGGGTTCGATTCCTCGTCTATAGTAAGGGAGGAGGACGCTGAAGAAGGGCTGGAGGAGGAGGGGCTGTAGTTGGTGGCCATGTTCTGTTGGGGGAGGGGGAGAGAGAGAGAGAGAGAGAGAGAGAGAGAGAGAGATACTGGTGAGAGCTGGTTTGAGCTAGACTGCTACCTCCTCCTCCTCCTTCTCCACTTCCTCTCTCTCTCTCTCTCTCTCTCTCCAACGGTGTATAGTATAGGCCTAAGGTTGAGGTTTTTATAAGGAAACACTAATTAAGTGAAAGACGAGGAAGAAGAGGAAAAAGAAGAAAAAGAAAACAAGAAGAACAAGAACAAAAAGAACAAGAAAACAAGAAAAGAACAAGAAAAGAGCAAGAAAAAAAAGAAAATAAATAAAAGAAGAAAAAACTACCACCAAGACTGAGAAAAACATCCTTATTTGAATACTTCTTGCAAGCACGAAATCACCACCACCACCACCACCACCACCACCATCACCACCACCACCACCAACAACAACAACAACACCACCACCACCAACAACAGCAACAACAACCTCGAAATCACACCCAAAGCATTTCTATTTCCTCTCTACTTTTTTTCTCTTGTTTTTAATCTTGAAGTATTTCTTCTACGGTAAAAAAAAAAGTGCTAAGGATGCTTACCCTGAGGGACACGTGTTGCCTCGTTATTGTCCAGTGCTGATCCTCCCGGGGGCTGGAACCCTCCCGTATGGTTATCATGGTTATTCCTCTTCAGCACCTTCAGCGCCTTCGTCAGCAGTATGTGGCTTCAGCAAGGTATCGTCAGCAATGTAGAGGGTCGTCAGCAATGAATTAATCCTCCTGCTTTGGTCATTCCGTCAGCAGTGCACAAGAAGAAAACCGTCAGCAGTTTCAATACGGTCCTTCTGCTTTGGTTCCTCCGTCAGCAGGCCATCGTCAGCAGTCAGCAGTATATTTGGTCCTCCTGCCTTGTCAATTCCATCGGCAGTCCCTCGTCAGCAGTGTGTAGAGGGCCGCCAGTAGTGTGAATTTGGTTCTGCTGCTTTTGACACAGCGAGGAGGGGACGGTGAGGCTGGCGTTGGTCCTCGCGAAGGTGATGCTGGGAGGAGCGAGATATAGGAGTAGACAGACAGCCCAGCTTGAGAGTCGCGCCGCCTATGCATAAGCTCCGCCTTCCTGCCCGCCTCTCCCGACTTCCGACCCTCGACTCTTTTCCTCCCTCCTCTGCTTGGATGCGTGGTCCATGTCCTGCCCGTGACTGACCGACCGCATGACTGGCCGACTGAATGACTGATAGACTGATTGACCGGCTGACTGACTGACTGAAGGACTGAATTGACTGACCGACTATGATTATGTGACCGAGTGGCTGGCTGACTGACTGACTGACTGACTAACTGACTGACTGACTGACTTATTGATAGACTGATTGACTGACTGATAAACTAACAAATATCTAACTGACTAATCGACTGACTGACACAGTAAATGACTGACTGACTGACTGACTGACTGACTAACCATTCAGCCCCAGAATCGAACCCTGGGACCTCTCTTTTGTGAGCCGAGTACGCTAACTAATGCACCATGGAGTATATGTCTGTCTGTCTGTCTGTCTGTCTGTCTATCTAACTTCCAATTACCCAAACCAGTAGTACACGATTAACCATATCAACACACACACACACACACACACACGTATACTCACCACTCCCTACCCACACACACACACATACCCCCCCCCCCCCATACACCTTTTTCCCTTCCCTAAGCATCGCATCACCTAGACTGGGAGAGTGGTGTAACCCTCTCCCCTTGTCTAAAAATAGCCCTCCCCCCTTCCCTCACCTCCCTACTCCCCCACGGTGAAAGCTATGCAGTCCGACCGACCCATTCCTTTCCTGACCTACCTCAATGTTTTCTCCTTACGTTGCTATAGTCCCATTCCTTTCCTGACCTACCTCAATGTTTTCTCCTTACGTTGCTATACGCCAGAAGGTCCTAAGCCACTACTGCCATTGCTGCTTCGCCCTTGTCTTGTGTAAGTGTCTGTTGCTATCTCTTTTTTTATCCGACCCTGAGGAAAGTTTATGTACCGACCGTCCCATTCCTTTCCTGACCTACCTCAATGTTTTCTCCTTACGTTGCTATACGCCAGAAGGTCCCAAGCCACTACTGCCATTGATGCTTCGCCCTTGTCTTGTGTAAGTGTCTGTTGCTATCTCTTTTTTTTTTATCCGACCCTGAGGAAAGTTTATGTACCGACCGTCCCATTCCTTTCCTGACCTACCTCAAAGTTTTCTCCTTACGTTGCTATACGCCAGAAGGTCCCAAGCCACTACTGCCATTGCTGCTTCATCCTTATGTCTTATGTAAGTTGTCTGTCTGATAGGGGTGGCTAGTACATGTTCCTGGACTCTGTGTTTTGAGGCTAAGTTATGGGGCTTATGAACTTATGAAAATTAAAACTCTATAACCAACGCAGCATCCATCCTCTAGTCTCCTCTCATCTCCTTCTCTATAGTCCAGAACGTGGCCGATGGAGAGTGACTATAAGTTCTTTGATCCTATATTCTGAAAGCTTGTGAACTTGTATATATGAAAACTCATAAGCCAAGGCCGCTCCTAGTAACAAGCATCCATTTTATAGCCTTCGTTCATCTCCTCCTCCTCTTCCTTCTCTATAACAGGGAGACAGCGAATATAAATTCTTCGACCGTGTGTTTTGAGGGTAAGTTATGTGACGTTTATAGTGAGTGATTCAGCTGGGGAAGGTTAATCAAGGCCCCTTCAGTCTCTCTCTCTCTCTCTCTCTCCCTCTCTTGTCCAACAGGTTCCCTTATCGACGTAATGACGGCAGGGTCTTGGAATTACTGTTTTAATACTTCGGGGAAAAAAAAATGTGTGGAGTATTTGAAATAGTTATATAATGACTCCTCCCTTCAGTGTCTCCGTCCCTCTCGCTGGTGAACTTTGAAACAGAGATATATATATATATATATATATATATATATATATATATATATATATATATATATATATATATATATATATAGAGAGAGAGAGAGAGAGAGAGAGAGAGAGAGAGAGAGAGAGAGAGAGAGAGAGAGAGAGAGAGAGAGAGAGAGAGAGAGAGAGAGAGAGAGAGAGAGAGAGAGAAGAAAATACATTACTAATCTCTGCAAACCATTGTCATAAATCATTTTTAATTAAAGCTACGAAAAAAAAAAAAACGGTACCGAATATTATGGAATGCTGTGGATGGACCTAAAAACTTTAATTATATACAACACTTTTATCCACTTTAAACAAGCCTAAATCCCCCTTCCACAGGTTTCTCAAGTTCAGGAGACGGAGTTGAGCACCGGAGCACAGCGTCAAGCGAACCCATCCACCCTATTACACCTTTTAACTAATTCACTTCTAGGATTTTAATTGGCGTTCCGTATTTTTGTGTTAGTCGTTGTACAAGTCACTTCGTTCTAATCCGTTCGCTGTAGGCCTAACGGAGGAGAGACAGGCCTATGGAAGCTGAAGTATATTTGGGTTAATGAATTTGGTTTAAACTTCACACTATTTTTTTTTGTGTGTGTGTGTGTGGTGACTCGCCTATCTCTCGTTTCTCCTTTTCCTTCCTCCTCCTCCTCCTCTTCCTTTGATTTCACCTTTTATCACGCTTGTTCCCTTCTCTCCTTTCACTTACTTCCTCTCTATTATACTCCGTTTCCCTTCCCTCCCTTTCCTTCAATTTCTTTTCCTTCTCTTCCATTCCCTTCCTTTCTCTTCCCTTCCCTTCCCTTTCCTTCTCTTCCCTTTCCTACTCTTTCCTTCCTTTCCGTTCCCTTCCCTTCCCTTTCCTTTCCTTCCCTTCTTTTCGCTTCCCTTTCCTACTCTTCCCTTCCCTTCCCTTCCCTTTCCTTCCCTTCCCTTCCCTTCGCTTCCCTTTCCTTCTCTTTCCTTCTCTTCATCTCCCTTCCCTTCCCTTTCCTTTCCTTCCCTTCCTTTCCCTTTCTTACCCTTACACACACATGTACGTACATACTGAAAGAGGGAAAAAACATTCACACACACACACACACACACACACACACACACACACACACACACACACACACACCAAGGACGTTTAAACACACACATAACAGAAGACAGATTTTCTCTTTGTTTTTAATACCAGCGACAAGAGACAAAGAATGAAATAATAAGAACGAAAATACTACACATGCCAAACACATTCAATAGTAAAAAAAGATTAATAATACAAAATCAGTGAGAACAAAGGAATAGATGTTAGTTAGACTACATACTCATACAAGACACGTTCTTTACAAGTATATGGAGTATGAACGAACGAAAAATGAGGTAAGAGACCCAAAATAAAGAGAAAAAGAAAAAGAAATTAATAACCTAAGGAAGAGATTGATATTAAGCAGAGATGTTAACGAGACGGGGCGGTGTATAAGAGTATGGATGAAGAGTATGGAAGAACAGTATGGAAGAAGAGTATGGAAGAGCAGTAAGGAAAAAGAGTATGGAAGAACAGTATGGAAGAACAGTATGGAAGAAGAGTATGGAAGAACAGTATGGAAGAACAGTATGGAAGAACAGTATGGAAGAACAGTATGGAAGAACAGTATGGAAGAAGAGTATGGAAGAACAGTATGGAAGAACAGTATGGAAGAACAGTATGGAAGAACAGTATGGAAGAACAGTATGGAAGAACAGTATGAAAGAACAGTTTACAGCACACGAACGAGAAACGAATAAAAAATCTTATCTTAATAAACTGAGCAAATACATAAAATAGTGAACGTCCTTACTGAACGAAGAGACAATAGAACGTAAAGACTAACCACTAAAACACCTTACGCTACCCTAATGAACTGAGCAAACAGCGAGTATCAGTAGACTACAGAACGGAACATTGCGTGCCGGTGCTGGATGGTTAGCGGGCGGGCGCGGCGTACAAGGGGACCCAGGTTCGCATCCCGCCCGCCGCTACAAACAAGCTGGCCATTTTACAGTCATCACCGAGTGTCTGAAGACTACTCACATGCTGCCCTGAAGACCACCTATCAACCCATGCTCTAGATTCTCTCTATAAGACGATTAAAGATGAGCTCCGGGGGACAGCATGAACCAAGCAGGATGGCGCCACAATAAACACTTGCCTGCGCCATAACGGGTTAAGATCGGCCACCAGGCCCCACCAAGAAAGCCTACCCAGCCGTAGGAGGAATATAATAAAAAACTTAACATTATCTAGCGATTCGAAAGACTTAAACGATAACATAAGTAAGATACAGATTATAAAAAAGGAGAGATTGTGTTCTCAAATAGGAATACTATGTAAAGAAACAATTATATAGAAAAAAATAAAAGTAAATAATGTATATAAAGTAAGTAAGGATAGAAATAATGATAATAAGAGTAAGAATAGAATGGAATAGTAAAGACAGATAGACAGAGGGAGAACGACATTGTATAAAAGTGGATCTACAAAAAAAATCTAATTATCTTATTCTAGGACCAGGTGCGACAGTCTCTTGTTTGACAGGTAGACGGACAGACACCACCACCACCACCATCAACACCACTAACACCACCACCACCATCAACACCACTAACACCACCACCATCACCATTATCAACGCCACGACCAATACCATCATCAACACCACTAACACCACCACCACCATCAACACCACTAATACCACCATCATCATCAACACCACTAACACCACCACCATCATCAACACCACAAACACCACCACCACCATCACCACCACTAACACCACCACCATCATCAACACCACTAATACCACCACCACCATCAACACCACTAATACCACCACCATCATCAACACCACTAACACCACCACCATCATCAACACCACTAACACCACCACCATCACCAACACCACTACCACCATCAACACCACTAACACCACCACCATCATCAACACCACTAACACCACCACCACCACCATTATCAACTCCACGACCAATATCATCATCATTTTTACTACTATCACCACCAACAACGCCCACTACATCCCTTTTCTCATCACCAGTTATCACCACCATCTCCAGCACCTCCATCATCACCACTAACACCACCGCAGATAACACCAACACCATCACCACCATCTCTATCACCAGTACTAATCATTACACCCCCACTAACACCGCTACCAATATCACCTCCAAAATCACCACCAAATCCAATCTCTACACCACCACTACCACCACCACGACCACCACCACTACTACTGCGACTACCCCCGTTACTGCTTCCTATAGGTCTTTCCCAGGAGGGCGAAGAAGGCGAGGAGTCGGTAACCCACCATGAGGATCACCAGGTTCACCACGTTGGCAGTCACTGTGCCGCCCTCGTAGTGAAGGAAGGAGAGCACCGCGTGGCCGTCGGGGTAGCAAGTCTCGTTGGACCTGCACGCGATGCTCTTCACGTCCGACCACTGGTTAATGAGCAGAGCCTCGTTGCCGTAGCTGAACCAGGAGAGGTACTTGAGCCACGTGAGGTAGACGGGCGTGGACCTGAGAGGGAAGAGAAAGAGATCATTTAGGTACTCACTCCCTTAATAACACAATCACTTACTGCCTTACTCCCACCCTGACTCAGTCCCGTCCTCCCTCCATAACACACCCATTCATACACTCCCTCCCTCCCTCACTCACTTATGTACTCACTCTCTCCCTCCCTCACTCACCCGCTGTTGAGGAAGAAGCCACCGAAGAGCATGAGTGGAATGATGAGCGGCGAGGCGATGGCCAAGGCGATGCTCAGGTTCCGGGACATGCAGGAGATCATGTAGCCTGCGGGAGACGAGATGAACAGGTGACGACAGGTGGAACAGGAGGATAAAGGATGGTAATGAAAGATGGAGAGGAGTTAATGGAATGGGTGGAGCATATGGGGACAGAAGGAATAAGTGGAGTGGGGGAAAGTACAGTTAACCAAGGGGAACAAGGTGGAACAGAAGACGTGGGGCAGAACAGGTGTCATTTGCGTAGGTGGAACGGATGGGAACAGTTTAATTAGGTGGAAAAGAGGGTGGAATAGTTGTATTGGTGGAACAGATGAAGAAAGGTGGAATGGAGGGAAGATGAGGATACAAAAAGATGGGCAGGGGTCATTTGAATAGGTGGAACGGATGGGAACAGTTTAATTAGGTGGAGAACAGGGTGGAATGGTTGTATTGGTGGAACAGATGAAGAAAAGTGGAACAAAGGGATGGTGGGGATAGACAAGGGACGAATATAGAGCGAGATAAGTTAACAGAATAGATAGAAGTGTGCCTCTGTGCTCATCTCCGTCACAGAGCAGATAAAACAGGTGAAGATGGTTGTATGGTGATGTGGTGGGAGAGAGTGGAACGGGTGGAACGCATGTTAAAGAAGGGAACGAGAAACACAACCCAAGCGCTCCCTACCGAAGGACACCGCGCAGTTGGCCACCAGGATGACGATGAGGGCGCAGACGAAGAAGTCGACCACGTTGTTAGTGAAGCCGACCATGTAGTAGGCGATGGAGACGAAGGCGAAGGGGTAGATCACATGGAAGGGCAGCTCAGACATCATCTTGGAGATAAAGTAGACGTCTGTGCGGTACATGCCGTTGAAGTGCTCGCGAAGGAAGAGCGGAAGCTGGGCGCAGAACGTCTGGAAGGGGAGAAAGGCATGAGAACAGCGTGGAAACTGGGATAGGAGAAGAGTAGAGAGTGACAGATGTGTGCAGAACGTCCGGAGAGGGAAAAGAGCCTGGAAACTGGGATACATGAAGAGTAGAGAACGTCTGGAGAGGGAAAAGAGCCTGGAAACTGGGATACATGAAGAGTAGAGAACGTCTGGTGAGGGAAAAGAGCCTGGAAACTGGGATACATGAAGAGTAGAGAACGTCTGGAGAGGGAAAAGAGCCTGGAAACTGGGATACATGAAGAGTAGAGAGTGACAGATGTGTGCAGAACGTCTGGAGAGGGAAAAGAGTCTGGAAACTGGGATACATGAAGAGTAGAGAGTGACAGATGTGTGCAGAACGTCTGGAGAGGGAAAAGAGTCTGGAAACTGGGATACATGATGAGTAGAGAGTGACAGATGTGTGCAGAACGTCTGGAGAGGGAAAAGAGCCTGGAAACTGACGGATTGACTGACCAACTGACTGACCGACTGACTATTAACTACCACAAGAACAAATTATAATCTTGCGTGCTGTAGTGAGGCAAGAGTGAGTTACCAGTGACTTACATTGATGACACCGAAGACGTTCTGGAAGGTCATGTTGGTGAGAAGGAGGAAGAGGGCGCCGTTGATGTTGGTCACGCCTTCCTGGGTTAGACTCTGACCGAAGTAGATGACGCCGATGAGGAGCGCAATAGCCTGAGGGAGAGAGGATGGGCGTAGTAGTAGTAGTAGTAGTAGTAGTAGTAGTAGTAGTAGGAGTAGTAGTAGTAGTCGTAGTGATAGTAGTAGGAGTAGTAGTAGTAGTAGGAGTAGGAGCGTCCAAGGCTGCGTCAACTCACCATGACTTGGAAGAACCGGACCTTGATGAGCATGGGTTCACGGATCACCTCCAGCCATGACCGCCACAGCACGTTGCGAAACTGCGTCCACCACGAGGCCTTGTACGGCGACTTCTTCACGTCCACGTCCACCTGGCTGTCGTACCCCGGCTGCTGCTGTGGAGGGAAGGGCAGGTTAGGGAGGTGGAGCAGGTGGAAGAAATAGGTGGAACAGGTGCAACAAGTAGATTAGATAGAGCTATTGCTACTACTACTACTACTACCACTACTACTACTACTACTACCACGACCACTACCACCTAGGCGCCAGAGGAACACTTGGTTATAACAAAGGTGGAACGAGTAGATTAGATAGAGCTACTGCTACTACAACAACAACAACAACTACTACTACTACTACCACAACCACTACCACCTTGCGCCAGAGGAACACTTGGTTATAACAGAGTGCATCATCTAACACGGTAACGCAGCCAGAATCATGTCAAGAGGAAGATCAAGCGTGCTTATACATTCGTCTCCAAGAGGATTAAATCTTATATGCTTGATTCTGTGCTTTTGTGTACGTATATAAATGACACACAAACAGACACACATTTACACACACACACACACACACACACACACACACACACACACACACACACACACGCAATGGTAACTGACTCAAATGTTAAAATATCACTCACTTTTCTTCTTCTTCATCCTCTATTTCTACTGCTACTGCTGCTACTACTACTACTACTACTACTACTACTACTACTACCGCCACTACTAACCTCCCCCTCCGCCGAATTCTCCTTGACGGCCTTTTCAATGCTCAGTCCCTCCTCGGACTTGGCAAACTCGTCGCAGATCATGTTAATCGCCTTCCTGCAGCCGTCCTCCTTGCCAGGCTGAACGGCGAGCGTGGAGATGAAGAAGTCGGCGGGGTTGTAGTTGGGTGGGCACGGCATGTTGATTCTGAAGGTGGAAAGACGGTTAATCCCTTGACTGCGAATTTCCTACCAGAAGACCTCACCAAGCTACAGGAATGGAACAAAAAGTGGCTGCTACAATTCAATGAAGAAAAATGTAAAGTCCTGCACCTTGGGAGAGGATATCCAGCACACCAGTACCACATGGGAAACACTCCACTATCCACCACAGAGGCAGAGAAAGACCTGGGAGTATATGTTACCGGGCTACCAGTGAAAGCCAAATCCATGCCAATCGCAGCGGATGGGTTAAAGATAATTATAAGGTTTGGAGTATAGGAGAAACATTGGTACGAGATTCTAGGGCATGTTGATCCTATATAGAGGGTGAAAGGAATATCAGATGTAGGTATGAGTGCTACAGGGGTAACTTTGGCGTTAGAATTAAATATATGTTGATTCTCCTCTAATCCAAAAAATTCTAACCTTCCTTCCATATGAGTTTCTCCAGCATTTATTTTCTCTTTTACATCCTCCCTCCTTTCTTCTCTTCCTTTCTCTCTTATATGCCTTCTCTCCTTCTCTCCTTCCTTCCTTCCTTCCTTCCTTTTCCCTTTCCTAAGCTACCCTTCCATTCTCAACCTCACTCTTCTCTCTCTCTCTCTCTCTCTCTCTCTCTCTCTCTCTCTCTCTCTCTCTCTCTCTCTCTCTCTCTCTCTCTCTCTCTCTCTCTCTCTCTCTCTCTCTCTCTCTCTCTCTCTCTCTCTCTCTCTCTCTCTCTCTCTCTCTCTCTCTCTCTCTCTCTCTCTCTCTCTCTCTCTCTCTCTCTCTCCTTAGTTCCATTCCTATACCCTCTCTTTCTCTCACTCCTTCCTTCCTCTCCTTCCCTTCCTAACAACCTCCCAACCCTCTTCCTCTCTCTTTCCCATCCTCAGTACCTGCTAAAGAACTCGTAGGCACTATATAACTCTCTCCCACTATTCCTTTCTTCCATATTTATATTCTCTTTCCCTCTCTTCATATGTTCTTTCATCTCCTTTCTAAGCTAAGCTCCATTTCCTAACGTCTTCCCTCTATATCACCTCCTTCCTTATCCTCAGTACCTGCTAAAGAACTCGTAGGTGGTATGAAACTCCCACTATTCCTTTCTTCCATATTTAGACTCTCTCTCCCTCTCCCCTGCGTTCTTTCATTTCCTTTCTAAGCTAAACTCCATTTCCTAACGTCTTCCCTCTATATCACCTCCTTCCTTATCCTCAGTACCTGCTAAAAAACTCGTAGGCGGTATGAAACTCTCTCCCACAATTCCTTTCTTCCATATTTGTACTCTCTCTACCTCTCCCCTGCGTTCTTTCATTTCCCTCCTGAGCTAAACTCCATTTCCTAACGTCTTTCCTCTATATCACCTCCTTCCTTATCCTCAGTACCTGCTAAAGAACTCGTAGGCCGCGTCAACCTCCCCTAGGAACGCTACCCGCCCCTCGGCCATCAGCAGCACGCGGTCGAACATGGCGTAGACCTCGGAGCTGGGCTGGTGGATGGTGGAGATGATGGTCTTGCCCCGCTCCGCCATGTTCTTCATCACGGCCACCACGTTCTGGGCCATGAACGAGTCCAGGCCGGAGGTGGGCTCGTCGCACAACATCAGGGGTGGGTTGGTGAGGACCTGAGTGGGGGGGAAGGGGTTCGTGGTGGTGGTGGTGGTGGTGGTGGTGTGGTGGTGGTGGATTGGCATATATACATTCATAATTTTGTATCCTAGTAAACAATATAGATCAGCTATACTCTCTCTCTCTCTCTCTCTCTCTCTCTCTCTCTCTCTCTCTCTCTCTCTCTTTATCTATCTATCTATCTATTTATCTTTATCTATCTATCGCTCTCTCTCTCACACTCACAAACACACACAGTTCAGGCACCCTCCCCCTTCCCCCCAACACACATAAACAGTTCAGTGTCCCCTCCTCACCTCACAAGCAAACGCCAGCCTCTTCATCTCGCCGCCTGATATGCCCTTGATTCTGCCCGGCACTCCGATCTTGGTGTCCGCGCATTTAGTGAGGCCCAGCTGTAAGGGAAGGGAGAAAGGAAGGGATGAAGGTAAAGGGGCGAGATATGGATGGCGCACTACGAGGTGATAATGCAGTGGTTCTTGTATATAGACATGTTTGCAAGTAGATAGGTTTGTGTGTATGTACTGACCTCGCTAATGACCTCGTCCACCCTGGTCATGCGCTGGCTGTAGGTGAGGTGACGGTCCATCCTGACCATGGCCTGGCGGGGAGGGAAGGGAACACGTGAGCAGGGTAGCGTGTGTGTGTGTGAGGGGGAGGAAGAGAGAGAAAAGCAAATATGGAAAGAATGAATAAATGAATTAATGAAAGACTGACGGATTGTGTTAGTGTGTGTCTCCCAGCACCCTGTACCCGTAGGGTGTAAGTCGTGAGGGTCTAGTGCGTCCTGTACCTGGAAGATGAGCTGCTCCCGCACGGTGATGAGGCCGATGAAGAGGTCGTCCTGCTGCACGTAGGCCGAGCGGCTGGTCAGCGTGTCGGGGTCGACGCGGCGGCCGTTCACGAAGAGGTCGCCGGTGACGCGCAGCTTGTCGTTGTTGCGGTGCGTCAGCACGTTCAACAGCGTGGTCTTGCCCGCCCCCGAGGCGCCCATGATGGCCAGCAGCTCGCCAGGCCGGCATACGCCCGTCACTGAGGAATAAATTAGGCGTGGTGACATGCGTGGCTATCCAATGCCTCGGGAAGGGCATGGCGTGGTCTTCCCTGCCCCAAGGCGCGCACGATGACCCGGCGGCGAGTATCATGTACCGCTGCGACCGCCAGCCGTGACGAGGCGTAAGTTAAGGATGGATATGAGGGGACCTTCGTGTCCTGTCATCATATACTGTAAAGTGTGAACCACATTCTGTGTGTCCTAATTTATCTTTGCTTCCGCAGTTATCCTCAGCTTCTGAAACAAGACCAAGGGCCCCATGCTCCACCCCTTCGTCCCCCCAGCTCAGGCCTGCCTCACTCACCGTCTTTGAGGATGTGCTTCTCTCTGGACTCCTTCGTCTTCCTCTTGAACACGCCGGAGCCCCGCACGGAGGTCAGCGTGGTGTACACGTTGACGCGGTGCCACGAGTACACCAGCTGCTCGTCGTCGGTCTCCACCACCACAGAGTTGTCGCTGCCGCTCTGGGCGGGGAAGAAAAGAAGTTAAGCATGAACGGTACTTGTGTTTGCCTGCTGTCCCAACAAATTCCTTCCACTCCTTAATCCCTCCACATAAAAAACACAAAGGTTAAATAGGAACAAGACGTGTATGGGTCAAGACTAAGCTGACCTATAATCAAGCTTCGTGTCATCTCACATATATGAAGCTGGTGTGTTTAGTGGGCCGCCGGTGTTGTTGTTGTTGTTTGCTTTCTCGCGGGTCAGTTTTCTGTCCGTTTAGGCGAAGAATAATAACACTAGCCGCTTTTGTTCTCTCTCTCTCTCTCTCTCTCTCTCTCTCTCTCTCTCTCTCTCTCTCTCTCTCTCTCTCTCTCTCTCTCTCTCTCTCTCTCTCTCTCTCTCTCTCTCTCTCTCTCTCTCTCTCTCTCTCTCTCTCTCTCTCTCTCTCTCTCTCTCTCTCTCTCTCTCTCTCTCTCTCTCTCTCTCTCTCTCTCTCTATATATTTTAATGCTAATGTCGACAGAAATTATACGCATTCGAATACGCATCTTTAGACGAATCAACTCTTCGTTCATCACGTGAAAGGGAGTTAGTTCGCACTGTCTTGGGTTTAAACTGCCACCTACCTCGTAAAAGATATATATACTGTGAGAGGAAATAAGAACATAAGGAGTCTGTTTCTGCGTCTCTCTCTCTCTCTCTCTCTCTCTCTCTCTCTCTCTCTCTCTCTCTCTCTCTCTCTCTCTCTCTCTCTCTCTCTCTCTCTCTCTCTCTCTCTCTCTCTCTCTCTCTCTCTCTCTCTCTCTCTCTCTCTCTCTCTCTCTCTCTCTCTCTTCTCTCTCTCTCTCTCTCTCTCTCTCTCTCTCTCTCTCTCTCTCTCTCTCTCTCTCTCTCTCTCTCTCTCTCTCTCTCTCTCTCTCTCTCTCTCTCTCTCTCTCTCTCTCTCTCTCTCTCTCTCTCTCTCTCTCTCTCTCTCTCTCTCTCTCTCACCTCAGACCCCTTCTTCAGAGCTCCGGCTGCGAATTTCATCTTCATTTTGGCGATTTCTTTCTTCAACTTCTTACGCTTACAATTTTCTCAAGGCCCTCACGCTCTACCTCCAGCTTTCCGTGCCTTTTTTTCTCTTCCTCTCTCTCTCTCTCTCTCTCTCTTTCTCTCCCTCTCTTTACTTCCCGTGATTATTCTTCTGTTCTTCCTTTTCTTCTTCTTCCACGTGGAGTAATTGATTCTTTTTTTTATTTGTTGATGTCACTGTGTCTCACGGTTATGGCATCTGTCTGGTATTATTGGCTCTTAGGACTCTGGGGTTTGGTGGCACTCCTGGTTAGGTTGACTGGGGTGGTAAGCTTTCCTGATGGCACGCTCCACTGCTTGCTTATCTAGATCAATTTCCCTTGGGACTGGTTTGGCACGAATTGGCACTCTCTTGGCACACTCTTGGCACCCCCTTATCCTTACGATTCTTGGACTTTGTGGCACTCTCTTAAAAGATCTTCTGTTTGGCACTTCAGTCTCGTTTTCTTGTGTAGTCTTGGATTCCTTTTCACTTTCCACTTGATCGCTTTCACTTGTCTTACTGAGTTTTTCCGCCGCTCATTTCAAGACGAATTTCCAGTCGAGAACACTTATACATTAACCGTAGCTTAAGTCCAAGACGTGTTAAAGACTAGATGATAGTGGTAAAGAATGATAATTAGTGACTATTACGAGTGGCTTTATAAATTTTCAGGTCACAAGAAAGTCACCAATTCACTGAGGGACTTGCACACAGGTGGGGATGTCGTTAAGATGACTGGGGTAAAAAGATCCCTTAAAACATTGATCAATCCAAGAGGTTTTCAGGTGGTTACGAGCACTTCTAGATCGTAAAAGTGAATAGGGTTGACAGATCACTTCAAATATTAATCAATCCGTCACTGCAATAGGTGTCCCAGGTTGGTAGAAGAGGGAGGAGGAGTTGATGGTTTGATTGTAGCGTCACAGGCACTCTTAGGTCGTATAGATGAATAGGTTTGACAGAACACTTTAAATATCGATCAATCCGTCACTGCAATAGGTGTCCCAGGTTGGTAGAAGAGGGAGGAACAGTTGAGGGTTTAGGTGTAGCGCGGCAGGTGTCGGGGTGTCAGTATGGAGGCGCCGTGAGTGGAGGTAGTGGTGGTGGTGGTGTGTGAGGTGTGGAGGGCAACACGACCACTGCCACATTCACTCTCAGACTCGGTTAAGCATCTTGAATCCCCCCTCTCCCTCTCTCTCTCTCTCTCCCTCCCTCCTCCCTCCCTTTCTCTTGCTCCTCCTCCTCCTCCTTCTCCTCCTCCTCCTTCCTCCCGCTCTCGTTCTTGTTCTTGTTCTTCTCTGAGTTATCTTCTTCTTCCTCCTCCTCCTCCTCCTCCTCCTCTTTCTCCTCCTCCTCCCATCTGATTCCTCCTTCTTCTTCTCCTATTTCTCCTTTCTCATATCTTTACATCAGTTTCCCGCATCCCTCCTTGATAGATCTTCCTCCTCCTCCTCCTCCTCCTCCTCCTCCTCCTCCTCCTTTTCTTCTCTCTCTCTAAACAGGCGTGCTCTACAGATGCTTTGTGGTATTTAAAATTACTTTCTCTCTCTCTCTCTCTCTCTCTCTCTCTCTCTCTCTCTCTCTCTCTCTCTATCTATCTATCTATCTATCTATCTATCTTTCAGGCTAAGGGGGTTCATGAAGAAGAAGAAGAGGAGGAGGAGGAGGAGGAGGAGGAGGAGAATTATTATTATTATTATTATTATTATTATTATTATTATTATTATAAGTAGTAGTAGTAGCAGTAGTAGTAGTAGTAGTAGTAGTAGTAGTAGTAGTAGTAGTAGTAGAAGCAACAGGAGGAAGAGGAGAAGGAGGAAAAGTAGAGGAGGAGGAGGAGGAGGAGGAGGAGGCTTAAGGTCCCGTGAGAATGACTTGCTTCGGATCTATTGTACAAGGTTGACCGAAGACCAGCCCGGCACGTTCATCCCCGCCTCATACTATGCACGGGGCACAGTCTCTCTCTCTCTCTCTCTCTCTCTCTCTCTCTCTCTCTCTCTCTCTCTCTCTCTCTCTCTCTCTCTCTCTCTCTCTCTCTCTCTCTCTCTCTCTCTCTCTCTCTCTCTCTCTCTCTCTCTCTCTCTCTCTCTATATATATATTTATGCATCAAGAAATAAATAAATAAAGAAAGAAAGAAAGAAAGAAAGAAAAGAAAGGAAAAAGAGAAAAAAAAGATAGAGGAAAGAAAAAAGCGAATGAGAGAGAAGAATGAAAGAAAGAAAAGAAAGAAAAAGGAAAGAAAGAGAGAAAGAAGAAAGAAAAAAGAAGGAAAGAGAGAAAGAAAGAAACAAAAATTAGAAAAAAGAAAGAAGAGAGACAGACAGACAGACAGACAGACAGAGAAAGAGGTGGACTTAGAGATGAGATTGGATTCTGTACCGACCCTGACAGAGTGCACTGACACGCCACACAAACAATAGACCAAGGGAAGACCATTGTCGTGCAGTGGACTAATAATTCCTGATGATGACGGTGATGATGATGATGATGGTGATGATGATGATGATGATGGTGATGATGATGATGATGAAGGGTCGAATCCTCTAAGTCCTAATCAGTCAGGTGCCGGGCGAGGGTGCAACTAATCTTATGCTTATACTTTCTTTTTACGCAAGTTTTTATAATCTTATTCTAATTCTGAGTTGCGTTTACTCACTCGGTTTTCCTCGTCTTTTCCTTCTGATCCTCACGTCGCCACACCCAAGACGGGACACACTGGCAGTCTTGAGGCTTGAAAGGATGCCAGCGTGAGTTACACATTCCGTTTATACCCTGAGGAGAACCTGTCTGTCGTTCCTCTCTACTGTACGCCTCATTCCCTTGCTATTCATTATCAGTTTTTAAGCTTCAAGGGAGGCGGTGGATGAGTGGTTAGCGTGCCGACGCCGCTTCCAGGAGGACGCGGATTCGAGTTCTGCCCGCCGCCACAACTGGGATTTTTCAGTCACCGCCGAGTGGCGTAAGGCGACCCACATGCTGTCCTGAAGACCACCTGTCAACCCGGACTCTAAATTCTCTCTCTAAAGAGAGGCTCAGAGATGAGCTCCGAGGGGCAGCACGAGCCATGCAAGATGGCGCCACTAAAGACATTTGCCTGCGCCATAACGGGCTGGTGCCGACAATCAGGCCCCACCAAGAAGGCCTACCCCAGCCATAGGCCGAAAAAAAAAACTTACGGCTCTTCAGAACTTTCTAACTGCACTTACTGTCACTCTTCCCGCCGTCCATTGGCCAATCTCTGTCTGGACTCTTCAGACCCGGGAACAAGACCTGCCCTTCGCCAATAAGAATAGGAGAAGCCAGTCAGTCAGGCAGCCGGTGCAATCCCTTCATTCAAACCATCGCGCGAATAAGATATAGCATGATGCAGGATTTCTATTCAACTTAGAAAGAGTTATACAATGCTTTGGGTGTGGTGAAGCGTGGGAAGGGAGGGAAGGGTGCGGCTGCCTGGCTATTCATTTCCTTGGCGAGGGGGGAAGAACAGGAGGGGATGCCAGCCCTGAGGAACGTCAAGTCAAGCCCGTATTGTTTGTTGCCTAAGATGTGTATTGTGCCGTGGCAGGTTGGGTGCAGCATGTGACGAGGCAAGTGTGTGTGTGTGTGTGTGTGTGTGAGTGTGTGTGTGTGTGTGTGTGTGTGTGTGTGTGTGTGTGTGTGTGTACTTTTTTATCATTCTAGGACATGCTTGCTGTAAGGATTAGTCTAGAAACACACACACACACACACACACACACACACACACACACACACACACACACACACACACGCACACGCACATGCACACACACACACACACACAAACACACACATTTTACCCCAAAACTTCTTACCTCATTTCCCGACCCATAACAAAAAAGAGAAAAAAAATAAAATAATGAAAAATGAGAACGAATTAACGAAAGCAAGAACGAAGGAAACAAAAACACCACAACGAAATAGACGAAGAAACATACGAAAAAAAATACCAAAGGAGAACAAGGTAATTTATTGAACTATAAGTCATACATACATACATACATATATATACATGCAAACAAACATTATATATATAAACACACACACACACACACACACACACACACACACACACACACACACACACACACACACACACACACACACACACATACAAATATAAAGAGTAGGAAGGTAGGTATTAGTACAGAATATTGGAAAACTCACATTAACCCGTTAGCAGCGACGGACCAAATTTGTGCCTTTACCGTGTACCAGCGACGGACCAAATTTGTGGCTTTACCGTGTACCAGCGACGGACCAAATTTGTGGCTTTACCGTGTACCAGCGACGGACCAAATTTGTGCATTTACCGTGTACCAGCGACGGACCAAATTTGTGCCTTTACCGTGTACCAGCGACGGACCAAATTTGTGCCATGATAAAGACCACCCAAAAATAGATGATGCATAAACTGCTCACAAATACGTTGATACATATTATGAAATGGCTTGCGTGAGTGATGATTGTTTCTCATTTTCTTGCTTAGAGGGACCTTTAATTAAGAAGCATAGTCCTCGCAGCTACCGGGTTAAACTGCAGTACATTATAGATCGCAGAAGATAAGGGTTACAGACTGGGTATCTTGAGAGAGTCTTACAGTACAGAGGGTCTTGGAAATAATACATATGGGCAAGCTTACAATACAGCTCATAATATTACGCCACAAGATAGATGCTCAATAGACGTAGATTATGGAGCATACTCGGTTGCTCTGTCACTGAATGATGGTGCAAGGTGTAGGCGTTTTTTGGGGGGGATTTACACACACACACACACACACACACACACACACACACACACACACACACACACACACACACACACACACACACACACACACACACACACACACACACGCACACACACACACACATGTACGGTATATAAGTATTTGTCAAGAGATTATCATGAATTAATAAAATATCTTAATACAAAAAGATTGACGTAAAGAAGCATAAAGGAATATATTGAAGAATCCTATAGGAAGGGGTGTGGTAATTCTCTCTCTCTCTCTCTCTCTCTCTCTCTCTCTCTCTCTCTCTCTCTCTCTCTCTCTCTCTCTCTCTCTCTCTCTCTCTCTCTCTCTAACCCTCAAACACACACACACACACACACACACACACACACACAGTACTATATACACATTATTTACACTTCTTGGCACTTGATCTTTACTGCATATCTTTTTTTTTAACTCTCTCTCTATTTATCTATCTATCTATCTCTCTATAACTCCTTCGGAACTAACACTTGGCACTAAATCTCCACTGAGTATGTGTCTTTTCTGGCTCCGAGGCCTCGAGGGATAAGGTTCAAGTCACCCTTCAAATACACTAAGGACCCAGCCATCATCACACAAGTTCCAGCAGCGTATTTTTCTTCTCTCTAAGGGTATATGGCGCTCACTCTTGCATAGGTCAAGTCACATTAAGTTAGGATAGGTTAGGTAAGGTAAGTGTCTCCTCCACATGCATTGAAGACCCAGCAATCACTCAAGATCCCTACACTTCCTTTAGAGAGTCTCGTTTGGTCATATGAGGCTTTGGTATATGTGTGTATTTGTGTGGGTGAGGTGCGTGAGGGATGAGTGAAGGACTTTATTCACGTTATATTACTATGTTTCCCTTGTCAATAGCTCTGTTCGTTCTTTCACCAGTGTTGTTTTATTCTCTTTCACTTTTTCCTAGTTTATTTTTTGTGGATGTTTCTTTTTCCATAATACCCAAGCACCATTTTCCATTCCTCCGTCCCTTCCTTCCTTGTCATTCTCACTCATTCTTTTCACTTATCATTCATTGTTGTTCTGTTTCCTTTCTTCATTGCTTTCCTTTCTTTTCTTCCCTGATATATTCATAGTCTTGTCGGCGCCCGCTCCTCTAGGCGGATGACCAACACACTGCTCGTATTCTTAAATATTTCGGCACACAAGCACACACACACACATTTGCCAAGGCTTTCGTAGGAGTTTCGTATACTTCCAGGGGTAGTTTTATGACCCTGGTAGTTAGTTGACCACTCCTCTGTACCAGGAACCTAAAAAAACACTCATGAGGCCCCGACTGATCTCCTTTCTTTCTTGCTCTCCTTTCTTTTCTTCCTTGATATAGTACTCATAGTCTTGTCCCATGCATGTGGCGTCTGAGGGTACCGACCGAAGATTGCTGGTGTAGAGTTGCCCGTACAGTCTAGGCTCTCGTTGGCGTCAGGAGTGCAGTAACCGCCCCAGATGCCGCCGTATGTGCCGTCACCTGCCGCTGCTGAAGGCGCGGCAGCACAGCATGGAGTATAGGCTGGGACCGGCTGAGTGTCGCCGAGAAGCCTGCAACACAACGCCCACCCGGCTGTCAGTATAAGCAGCCTGCCTTGTATAGTATGGGTCTGCCTATTTAGACGACTATGAACTGTGATATGTCTGTAGTATTAAGAGAGTCCTGGCTACTATAGTTCCTCCTTTCCTTCCCTTCCCATCCTTCCCATCCTCAAGCCACATGCACTTAAGTACTGTCTCATATAGTCCTCAGTTTCCTTTCATTTCCTTTCCTATCCTATCCTCTCCTTTCCAATCCTATCTTGTCCTATCCTTCTCTTTCCTTTCCTTTCCTTTCTTTTTCTTTCCTTCCCTTACCTTCTCTTCTCTTTCAATCCCTTCCCTTCCCTTTCCTTCCTTTCCCTTCTCTTCCCTTCCCAGTCTCACCCCTTCCCTATTCTTACCTCCTCTTCCCTTCCCTTCCCTTCCCTTCCCTTCCCTTCCTTTCCCTTCCCAGCCTCACCCATCACACGACCCACACACAACTTACCAATCTTAGCACCACATGGGAACAGTTACGAAAAGTCTATAAACAAACCAACTATACTTAACTAACCCAGGAATATCGTTGAAGGTATCCCGGTGCTTTTAATAGTAACGAGGGATAAACAAAGCCGAGAGTATGTAATCATGACCTAAATGTTTTCTTGTGGTAATACAGAATAGTGATTTTTTTTCTGGAGCGCAATCGACTTTCAGGTAATTACAGTGAGCGTTTATATACTTGTAATTTTGTGCCATCAATAGAGATTTAGGAGTGTGGGAGAGGAAAAAGGATGGCTCGTAAAACTGAGTTATCTCCTGCGATTAACAGTTATCCTTAACATCAGAACAATACATTAAGCCACACCAAGCCAACCTAACCACCCCTGACCCAACCTAACCAAACCAAACCAAACCAAACTGACCAAACCAAGTCATACCATACCCAACCCAGCCTAGCCACCACCTAAATCAACCTAACCAAACCTCCCCTCACCCAAACTCACCAAACCAGGTCATACCATACCCAACCCAGCCTAGCCACCGCCTAACCCAACCTAACCTAGCCTCACCCAACCCAACCTAACCTAGTCTCATCCTAATGTAATACCCAACAAGGGGGTCATTTCTGTCCTGTGCCTAAAAGATATTAACACGAAACTGTATCAAGGCCGCGTCCACCACCCGCCCTCTGTGCCTGACCTCGCCTCGTCTTGCCCGGCCCGTGAATCATAGTGTCCCAAGGCTGTGGTGACCCTGGCCTAGGATATAATTACGTTGGTGGACACCTGTTGACTACGGGGAGGGGGAAGGGAAGGAGTATGTGTAGGGGTGGGGGGGAAGGTGTGTGTGTGTGTGTGTGTGTGTGTGTGTGTGTGCTCAATAGATTAACTAGCTGACTGTATGATTGCCTGTGTGCGTGTGTGTTTGTGTTTGTGTGTGTGTGTGTGTGTGTGTGTGTGTGTGTGTGTGTGTGTGTGTGTGTGTGTGTGTGTGTGTGTGTGTGTGTGTGTGTGTGTGTGTGTGTGTGTGTGTATATTTTCTTTCATTAATTCTTCCTCTCTATATTCCTTCTATCCTTCTCTGCTTTCTTTCCTTCCCTTTTTTCTTTCCTACTATCTTATTTACGTACCTACCTACCTATCTATCTATCTATCTGTCTGTCTATCTATCTATCTATTTCGTGTCTCCCAGATGACAGGTGTAATTACCCCTTTAAATATTATGACATTCAGGTGGATAAGTATTATTGACCTCGTTCCTTGGAGGGGTGGAGGGAACGGAGGGAAGGAGGGAGGGAGGGAGGGAAGGGGTTGAGAGAGGGAGAGAGGAAAGGGGTTGAGAGAACGAGAGAGGAAATGAGGAAGAGAAAGAGGGAAGGAAGGGGTAGAAAGAGGGAAGGAGGGAGGGAGGTAGATAAGAGAGAAAGGGAGATGGGAGAGACAGGAGAAAAGAAAAAAGAATGTGCGAGGGAGAGAAAGAAAGGGAAAGAAAGAGGAAGAAATGAACGAGAATATGATAGAGAGAAAAGGAAATCAGGTGAAGAGGAAGAGATAAAGAAGAGAAAGGCGAGAGATTAAAAGAAAAGAGAGGAGGAAGAGGAGGAGGAGTAAGAAAGGAGAGAAAGAGAAGTAAAAGAAATTAGTAATGAGAGAATAAGGATAAGACGGAGATTAGAGAAGAGAAAGGGAACGGAAGGGAAGGGAAGGAAGGGAAGGAGATATGAGAACCAGGGTAATGGGTAGGGAGGGGAGCGCTAAGGGAAGGGAAGGGAGGGGAGGGAAGGGAGGGAAGGGGAGGGAAGGGTCTGGCCAATGAGATGCAGGTAATGTCTAAGGAGGGGCGCACCGAGGCCACTTAGACAGATTAAACCGCGGCGATAAAAGGTTACTCAGGCGGGGGCACCTGCGGCCCGCCACCTGAGGGAGAGGGTGCGGGGATACACCTGTGATGCTGATTATGGCTCTGAACCTGTGGGGCGACCTGTGGGGCTACCTGGCTGTACCTGTGGGGCGACCTGTGTGGCTGCCTGTCTGTACCTATGTGTCTACCTGGCTGTACCTGTGTGGCCACCTGTATTGCTGCCTGTGTGCTGGGTATACCTGCGAGGGCGAAGGCGGGCGTGGCGTGGGGGCACGGGTGATCCATGGGTCGCCGTCCCTGCCCCAGCTGCTGTTGGACAGCCTCGAGGAGGAGGACGCCTCGCCCTCCAGCCGCTGCGCCTCGAACTCCTTACCGCACGCCTCCCCCGGGGCCGACAGCACCCTGATGAGGCCGCGCCTGGGGGCCGAGCCGCCCCGGTGGTTGGGGTGCAGCAGGTCGCCGCGTGGGGCGGGGTACAGCGGCGACCTGGCGCGGGAGGCCTCGGCGACGGGGCGCACCACGATGACCTCATCCTGCGAGAAGGACGAGAACGCGTCGTCTTCCAGCAAGCGCGGCGGGGAGTCGTGCGAGGCGGGGCGCGGCAGAGCCAGCGAAGCGGGGCGACGGCGAAACTCCGGCGTGTTACTGCACGACAGGATGTTCTGCAGCCGCAGCAGCTCGGAGTGGCGGCGCGCGTTCCGCAGCCGACGCCGCCCGCGACACACGCCGCCCGAGGAGTGGACGTCGTTCCCCGCGGAGAGGACGTCGCTGCCCGCGGCGCGGCCCACGGAGGCGAGGGCGCCATCAGACCTCACAGAGAGCGGGACGCTGCTGACGCTGCCGTTGCTGCTGCTGCTGACGCTGCTGCTACTACTACTACTGCTGCGCCTGCTGCTGTTGCCACTGCGGGAGTCGTGGTCGCTGTGGTCGTCATCCTGGGGCGGGGTCGGCGGCAGGTTGCTGGCGGTGGTGTGGGCGGTGCGGGTGTCTGACAGGCCCGCCGAGGAGGGAGAGGCGGCCATGGCGGGGGTGGAGGCCTCGGCGGGCTGGTGGTCCAGGTGGGCGGCGCCGGCCCTGGCCGCCTTGAGGTGTGCCTCGCCCACAATGAGGTGGTTGTCGGGGAAGTCAGGGTCCGGGGAGGCGCTGGAGGCACTCAGCTCCTGCACGTACTTGCGGTACATGGCCCGCGCGGGCCGGGGGCTCTATGCCGCAGCCGCCGCCGCCGCCGCCGTTTCATCAGGGAGGGCGCGGGGCTGCTTGAACCTCACGTGCTTGGTGTACATGGTGCTGGCGGGCCGCACGCGCCGCCCCCGCCGGCAGCCCCACCCCGCCCCGTGCCACCGCGGGGAGCCGCAGGCCGACGGCGCCGCCTGGCGGGCGAAGGGCGGCGGGGGAGTCCTGCGGGGGTGATGATTGCCGCCGCGGGAGTTGTCTAGTCATGCAGCGCGTGCGGGCTGACACGCGACGCCATGGCGTCCTGGACGGCCGCCACTCAGCGGGCAGCCATCACGTCCGGGCGGGCCAGCACTTGGCACTCTGCGGCGGCTCCCGTGATGCTGCCCGAAGACACGACGCTGGAAATGGCTAACGCGACGAAATGGCGGCCGCTGCAACTCGTGGGACAGCGGAAGTAGTAGTAGAAGTGGTAATAACAGTGGTAGTTTTGGTGTGGTTGTAGTAGTAGCGGTAGCGGAGGCGGTTGTCGCAATAGTGGTGGTAGCGGTGGTGGCGGTGGTGGTTGCGGCAGGTCGGGGCGGGCCGCTGTGTGTGTCTGGGCTCCGCGTCACACTAACTTGTTCCTTCGCTCTTGTGGTCCTCCCTCGCACCAGGCGCACGCACGCCCTCGCTCGCTCTCTCTATTTGGACCCCTTCCTCCCTACCTCACCCCCCCCACCACCATCACCACCTTCCTTTCCCTCCTACACCTATCCTCCTCCAAACACACACGCACACACGCACACGCAGCTCACCTTCCTACCCCACCCTCTTCCTCCTCCTTGTCCCTTCCATGACCCTTCATTTTCACGCCTTCGACAGTCATCACGCTATGCTCCTTTATACTCTCCTTTGCATATGTATAATAGCTATAGCAGTGAGTGGCCTCAGTGCTCATTAACGTAGCCGGGTGCACTTCACCTCATTATTCTTTTAAGTGATTATGCGTCGATCAATTTTCTTCATAATCATCCACACGAGCAGAAAATTAAGAGCAAACTCGCGACATCGGAAAATATGATGAAATTTTCTTTGATGAACGAGAAGGAGCAGGAAAACGAAGCAGGAGACGAGCAGGAGAAGGAAGAAGTGAGGAGCAGGAAGAAGAGGAAGGAGAACAGGAAAACAGAAAGGAAAACAGGAAAGGAAACAGGAAAACAGGAAGGAAAACAGGAAAACAGGAAAGGAAAAGAGGAAAACAGGAAAGGAAAACAGGAAAACAAGAAATGAAACAGAAAAACGGAAGGAAAACAGAAACTAAGCAGGAGGAGGAAAAGAGCAGAAAATTAAGAGCAAACTCGCGACATCGGAAAATATGATGAAATTTCTTTGATAAACGAGGCGGAAAGTGGATGGATAACCTTTTGTGTGCGGCGGACGTGAGGAGAAACACATGATGAGGGAGCGGACGAGAGGAAGGCGAAGGTGCTTGGGGTGATAACGACGTGGTGGACTGCAGGACATTGGTGGTGGTGGTGGTGGTGGTGATGGTGATGACTACTTGAGGGGAGAAGATGGATAAGAGGTCACGGATATATGGTGAAAAGAGTAATACAGAGAATGATGATGATGTTTACTTGAGCGGAGAAGACGGACTTTCAAGAGTAGGGTATCAGGACACCTCTCCTCCCGAAATTGACCTCTCTTTCGACCACCTCTTTTGATTCTTTTTTAGGACCAGCGAGTAGCGGGCTTTTTTATTATTGTTTCCTTTTTTGTGCCCTTGAGCTGTCTCCTTCGTTGTAAAAAAAAAAAAAGAGGTCACGGATAAATGGTGAAGATAGTGAACTAGGTGACCTCAAGTAGAATGATGATGATGATGATGATAATAATGAGGATGATAATGATGATGGTGATGATGATAATGAGGAGGAGGAGGAGGAGGATTTGAGCGGTACAGGACTAAGCATTTATAGTATGTGATGAGATTAATAAATATATGAAGAAAATAACTCTACGGTGTCAGTAAGCCAGATTTCATTAAAAAAGGTAAGGTGGCTCCGGTGTTCATCTCCGAATCGCTGCCCCTTTTAGCCTGTAGTATGTAAAAACCAATCACCCCGGGACACAGGACACAGTTTATCTTCCCCAGGTTTATACCCATTTATCGACCAGCCCGAATGGGAGGATGAAAAACTGGGTGACCTGTACGCCGACTGCCAGGGTGGGGATTCGAACCTGGGCCCGAGGAAGGAGCAGGAAGAAGAGGAAGGAAAACAGGAAAGGAAACAGGAAGACAGAAAGGAAAACAGGAAAACAGGAAGGAAAACAGGAAAGGAAAACAGTAAAGGAAACAGGAAAACAGAAAGGAAAACAGTAAAGGAAACAGGAAAACAGAAAGGAAAACAGGAAAACAGGAAAGGAAAACAGTAAAGGAAACAGGAAAACAGGAAAGGAAACAGGAAAAGAAACAGGAAAACAGGAAAGGAAACAGGAAAACAGGGAAGGAAACAGGAAAACAGGGAAGAAAAACAGGAAAACAGGAAAGGAGAGCAGGCACGCTGACCACAGGACCACAGAGACCACAAGCAAATAACATACACACACACACACACACACACACACACACACACACACACACACACACACACACACACACACACGCAAGAAAAGACAAAAAAAGAGAGAAAAGCAGAACAAGGCTAAAACATATACACGCCTTCAGAGAGGAAAACAAAGAAGGTCATAACACACATTGACACAGAGGAAAAATATATTAACCGGGTCTGCAAGCAAGGGAAGAAACAGGACACGATAAATCACACCTGTTCAACTCAATTAGGAGAGCCCAGGTGAGGTAAGGTGAGGTAAGGTGAGGTAGCGTTGGGCGAGGTAATCTGTGGCTGAGGACCATTATAAGGGCCGCCCCTCGCTCCCCCCACCCCACCCCACCCCGCCTTAGCTAAAGGTCAAATGGTCCTGTGTGTGACTCCTTTGTACTAGAGCAGAAGGAACAAAAGGAGAAAGAGTAGGAGGAGGAGGAAAAAGCACAAAAAGAAGAAGAGGAAGAAGAAAAGAAGAGGAGAGGTTGTAGGTTATGGTGTATAATGATAATGTATGTAGATAGATAGACAGCTAGATAAATAGATAAATAGATGGGTAGATAGACAGAGATAAGTAGATAGATAAAGATAAATGGATGGATAGTAGTAGTAGTAGTAGTAGTAGTAGTAGTAGTAGTAGTAGTAGTAGTAGTAGTAGTAGTAGTAGTAGTAGTAGTAGTAGTAGTAGTAGTAGTAGTAGTAGTAGTAGTAGTAGTAGTAGTAGTAGTAGTAGTAGTAGTAGTAGTAGTAGTAGTAGTAGTAGTAGTAGTAGTAGTAATAGCAGTGGAAGCAGTAGTTGCAACCCTTGACATGAGTTGATTATTACCACAATCGATAAACCTTATTACGTACATACCGTCCCGTGTGTGTGTGTGTGTGTGTGTGTGTGTGTGTGTGTGTGTGTGTGTGTGTGTGTATTAAATGATGGCCTAGCAAGATAAGGCTAATAATAGAAAAATAATAGACATTCCCTAAATTAATTGCCTTCACCTTGGCGTGCAACAAATAATAATAATAATAATAATAATAATAATAATAATAATAATAATAATAATAATAATAATAATAATAATAATAATAATAATAATAATAATAATAATAATAATAATAATAATAATAATAATAATAATAATAAAATAGCAGAAATTCATAAGTTAGTTCTCCCTGTCCATTTAATCTCTCTCTCTCTCTCTCTCTCTCTCTCTCTCTCTCTCTCTCTCTCTCTCTCTCTCTCTCTCTCTCTCTCTCTCTCTCTCTCTCTCTCTCTCTCTCTCTCTCTCTCCCTCTCTCTCTCTCTCTCACTCTCTCTCTCTCTCTCTCTCTCTCTCTCTCTCTCTCTCTCTCTCTCTCTCTCTCTCTCTCTCTCTCTCTCTCTCTCTCTCTCTCTTCATAATTCCTCTTCATCCCTTATTCTTTCATTCTCTTCCACCCTTTCTTTCTCCCCTTCCTGCACCTTTCCCTCCCTTTCATTTCCTTCCCTCTCTCTATATCTCTCTTTCCTCTCTCTTTCCCTCCTCTCTCTCCGTCCTTCCCTTCATGCTATCCTCTCCCACTCCTTCACTTCCTCTCTCTCTTTTTCCGCCCTTCGTTCTCCTTCCCCTCCTCTCCTTTCCTAAATACCCTTCCCTCCTTCTCCCTTCGCTCTCTTTCCCTCCCCTCAACCCCCTCTCCGTCCCTCCCTCGGTGTTCTCTTCCTCCTCAATCCCCTGTCCCTCCCTCCCTCCCTCGGTCTCCTTCCGCCAGTCTCGCGCTCGATCGCTAAACGTCTCCCTGCCGTCATGAGTTTGCCGCATAAAGGCGCGGGAGTGACGCCGCGGCCACCTGCCCGTGACGCGACGCTGTCCCGCCCACTGGTAATTGTTGCCGCCGCCCAGGACCCAGAGCCACGCGGCCTTGTTGATAGAGCTGTGTGTGTGTGTGTGTGTGTGTGTGTGTGTGTGTGTGTGTGTGTGTGTGTGTGTGTGTGTGTGTGTGTGTGTGTGTGTGTGTTTACGTTTTTTATGGCACAGAAGGTCAAAGTCATCCACATGCATTCCCTTCACGTGTTCAAATCGTCTCAGAATACATTTTTTTCTCTCTCTTTAAAGCGAAGGAACCAGCTCAAGGAAATAACAGAATAATGGACTTGCTATCATACACACATACATTCATACACTACATATACACATACACATACGCTCATTCAAAGTCCTATTTACGCTGTTATCATCATTTGTCTAAACAGTCTCGGAGTATCACCTGTCTTTCTCTTTATTTTTTCAGTACACGAGGCAGCTCAAGGGAGAGACAAAATATTAGTCTTGCATTCATAGAGTCTGTTCACGAAGTCATCCTCGCTCAATGTCATCACATGTCAAAACTATCTTATGTTCCTTTAATTTTTACAGCACACGAGGCAGCTCAAGGGAAAGACTAAATTGTGGTCTTGCTTTCATTTACTCTGTTCACGAAATCGTCCTTGCTCAATCTCATCACGTGTCTAAACTATCTTGTGTTCCTCTAATGTTTACAGCACACGAGGCAGCTCAAGGGAAACACTAATAAGTTGTGTCTTGTCCTCATTTACTCTGTTCACGAAATCTCCCTTGCTCAATCTCATCACATGTCAAAACTATCTTGTGTTCCTCTAATTTTTACAGCACACGAGGCAGCTCAAGGGAAGGACTAAGTTGTGGTCTTGCCCTAAATTACTTTGTTCACGAAGTCACTCTTGCTCAATCTCATCACAAGTCAAAGCTATCTTGTGTTCCTCTAATTTTTACAGCACACGAGGCAGCTCAAGGGAAGGACTAAGTTGTGGTCTTGCCCTAAATTACTTTGTTCACGAAGTCACTCTTGTTCAATCTCATCACAAGTCAAAACTATCTTGTGTTCCTCTAATTTTTACAGCACACGAGGCAGCTCAAGGGAAAGACGTAGTTGTGGTCTTACTCTGATCACGATTGCTCATTCTCCTCACGTGTCCAAACCACCTCAGCATACCAAGCTTCTATTTACCAACAGCCAAGGATATTTCTCAAGGTCGAAGCAGAGACAGATAAAAATCGACACGTTATGGCATTTCTCTTATAAACAGAGACCGGGAGGAGGCAAAGAATAAAAAAGAGCATTACATATTCTAGCCATTTTGACGTTATGTAATACGCAAGGAAGAAAGGAGAAAGAGAGAAAGAAAGAGAGAGAAGGAAGGAAAGAATGAAGAGAGAGAGAGAGAGAGAGAGAGAGAGAGAGAGAGAGAGAGAGAGAGAGAGAGAGAGAGAGAGAGAGAGAGAGAGAGAGAGAGAGAGAGAGAGAGAGAGAGAGAGAGAGAGAGAGAGAGAGAGAGAGAGAGAGAGAGAGAGAGAGAGAGAGAGAGAGAGAGAGAAATATATTACTACAGATACTAAATTCCAGGAAACATGTACATTCCCAGTTATTCTTAGTCCGTGTGAAAATTCCTATAAATCATCTAAACTGTGTCCTGTGTCATTCTTCACTTCCCTTGATCTGTGTCCTTTGAGGTGAGAAATTAAAATGCATTCCTGGCAAGCCTTAGCTCTGGTGACATTGCTAAAGTGTTGGTAATAATAGTAATGGCGTTGGTGTTTTCTGAGTATTTATCTAAATATTAATCTTTTCCTTTGATATGTCACCTTCACTATGAAAAAATATATATTCCTGGTAATTCATATTTCTTATTAACATCTGCACAGAACCTTTAGAGTTACCGGGCTTTTTTTTTTTTTTTTTTTGACAGCGAGCTTCATTTTAGGGAGGCGGTGGCCGAGTGGTCAGCGCAAGGCCGTGGTGAGCCCGAGGACCTAGATTCGAGTCCCACCGAAACACACTGACAATTTTCACCCATCGCCGAGTGTCTGAAGATTACTCACATGC
>NC_066513.1:27874936-27877436 GCF_024679095.1 Eriocheir sinensis
CACACACAAACACTGATAACAAAACGTGGACGGTGAAAAAACAAAACAGAATAAAAAGGAGAAGCATATTAACGTAAGCATTAACACGTACATTTTATAAGCGCTGTGAAGGAGAAAGAAGGAAAGACTCTGCAATTTATAAACACACACACAAACACACACACACAAACACTGATAACAAAACGTGGACGATAAAAAACAAAACAGAAAAAATAGGAGACAACCAACGTAACCACAAACACTTATTAGAATCATTGTGAGGGAGTCAGAGGGACGATTAAGAAGCGAAAACATCAACTTCCTAACATTGAGTCGCCACGCAGCGGAAGACGCCTCGAATTCCTTGTCGGCAGAAACACAACCAAGCAAAAAGCGTAGCAGAAGAACGTAATCACAAACACATATTAGAGTCATTGTGAGGGACGATTAAGAAGCGAAAACATCAACTTCCTAACACTGAGTCGCCACGCAGCGGAAGACTTGCCTCGAATTCCTTGTCGGCAGAAACACAAGCAAGCAGAAAGCGTAGCAGAAGAACGTAATCACAAACACTTATTAGAGTCATTGTGAGGGACGATTAAGAAGCGAAAACATCAACTTCCTAACACTGAGTCGCCACGCAGCGGAAGGCTTGCCCCGAATTCCTTGTCGGCAGAAACACAAGCAAGCAGAAAGCGTAGCAGAAGAACGCAATCATAAACACGTCCGTACATATTATTAGCGCCGTGAAGAGGAAGGGGAGAAACAGTGCAGTACATATACACGCACACACGAGCACCAACAGCAATACATCGGCGCTAATAAACAAAACTATACAAAAAGAAAAGCAAAACGAACTTAATCATAAACACGCACATACTATAAGCGACGTGAAGGAAGGGAAGGAGGAAAAGATAGATAGAGAAACAGACAGACAGATAGATAGATAGATAGACAGATATGATAGATAGATAGATAGATAGAGCGATACACTTACGCAATATCTTTCTGGGAAGTTAAAAGAAGCAGAAAAGAAAATAAGTGATAGAGTTTTTCACGTATATATTTCCAGCGCAGTGACATTTGGTAGTATTGGAATGTGGAAAAAAAAATGCTCCTATAAAATGGACTTAAAGTGAGGAAGGAATTCAGTTTAAAAGAGAGAGCGAGAAAAAGTTCCAATTCCTCGCGTGTTGTCGTTCCTGCGAGGTGACATTTGATAGTAATGAGAACAAGAAGAAAAAAACATTATAATAAAATGGACTTCGGTGTGGGAGTTACTTTGAGAGCGGAAAAAAAAATAATACACTTTTTTCACGTTCTTGCGAAGTGGGTTTTAAGTGTTCGTAGCAAAATATAAAGTGTAGTTGTAAGTAGTCGTAGTAGATGTCACTATAGTTATAACGAATCTATGGAAGGGATGAATAGTGAAAACGAAGAGGTAGTACAATATATTCGCACTTGTTTGTGTGAAATGATCTACACGCCCATATTACAAGCTCTCCCTTCCCTGGCCGTCCCCTTGAGGTCAGTTCCAACACTCAGACAGCCACACGTCGCCCTATGTATTAAACTAGAGAAGTGTAAAAGAAAGTTGAGAAGAGAGAGAAGATGCAAACAGGCAGGAAAAAGAATAAAGAAAAGGTCAGAAGAGTAACAGAAAGAGAAGGGGGAATAAAGAGAGTAAGGGAAGAAGAGCCATAGGACATTGAAGTACATATAAGGAGCCAGACGTCGCCCTATATATTAAACTAGAGGAGTGTAAAAGAAAGCTAAGAAATGAGAGAAGATGCAAACAGGAAGGAAAAAGAATAAAGAAAAGTCCAGATAAGTAACGGAAAAAGTAAGGGAAGAAGAGCCATAGGAAATCTTAGTACATATAAGGAGCCAGACGTCGCCCTATATATTAAACTAGAGAAGTATAAAAGAAAGTTGAGAAGAGAGAGAAGATGCAAACAGGCAGGAAAAAGAATAAAGAAAAGTTCAGAAGAGTAACAGAGAGAGTAAGGGAAGAAGAGCCATAGGAGATTGAAGTACACAAGGAGACAAACTGATAACAAGAAGCGATTTATCAAAGGGAAAAAAAGTAATCTAATATACGAGAGATTTCTGTGAAGGGGAAGAACAAGGTGTAGGATATGGAAACCTACCACACGCCAGAGGAATGCACTCAGCAGCCACATAGCCGCCACTTAATGCACATGATAGCAGAGCAGGGTAGCATGAGGTCTAAGAATGGTAGCCCTCTCATATAACAAAACCATTAGAATACCTTAGGAATGTACAGAATGGAGATTAGTATGGGATCTAAGAAATGGTATCCTAGCCCTCTCATATGGTATCCAACCCCTTACTTACTTACTTATGTTTACTTATGTGTAGTCAAAGTGGCAATGTGGCAAAGGAATGCGAATAAGAGATCTAGGTTGGTATTTTCAGACCGACTCCCACATCAACTATTTCCAAAGGCCAAAAATGAGATCAGTCGGGTTCTAATGAGTGTTTGTTTTAGGCTTATGAA
>NC_066513.1:27882436-27927436 GCF_024679095.1 Eriocheir sinensis
AAGACTTGAAAATGTATTCTTCGAGAGCTGGAGTGTCATGTATTGCGGTCCAGACACACACACACACACACACACACACACACACACACACACACACACACACACACACACACACACACACACACAGACGGGGGGGGGGGGGCATATTTTCAACTTTTTTTTAATATCATTGTACACACACACACACACACACACACACACACACACACACACACAAACACACACACACACACATACAGAGAGAGAGAGAGAGAGAGAGAGAGAGAGAGAGAGAGAGAGAGAGAGGGGGGGGGGGGAGTATATCTCTTTATTTTTCCTTCATATCGCCTTTCCTGTGGTCTCAGATGATAGGCGAGAGCAAGATGGCATTGGTTGCATCAGATTTTTTGTACCTCTTAACTCTCGCTTTCCAATGACTGGCAAATGTTGGGAGAAGGAGAATAAGGAAAGGAAGAAGACCAAGAACAAGAACAGAAAGAAGCAGTGGCGGATCTAGAAAATTATTTTTCGGGGGGGGTCACTTTTTTTTAATATATCAGTGACAGCCGTAACAAAATTTTCAATCAGGTCACCGTTGGTCAGTTCACGGTGAACGTATAATTTTGCAAGCCCATTCAATCTCTCCTCTCCCATAGTTGACCGTCTGTATGATTTTATATGTTTAAGTGTAGAAAAACTTCGTTCAGCTGTAGCAGATGGAATGGGCAAAGTGGCATAAATAAGCAACAATTTCTTTGTAACAGGATAATTTTGTGAGCACTGCTCATATGTATCAAGTACAGTATTTGGCAAGGAGCTTTTAGGTACAGAAGACCAACGTGATCTCCACATTCTGAATTCAGTGACATAATCATGTAAATCATCCAGGCCCAGAACTGGATCATTTAAGAGGTAGTCTTTGTACATCAATAGCGACCAGCCGCACCTGACAAGTCAGCGATGCTTAACTAGCAGAGCGTGAATAAACTGTAGTGTAGATACTTGTTCTGGGGGAGTATTTCACGGTTTTTTTGTTCTTTTTAGCTTTAAAACATATGTTAACGCGAACTAGTAGATAAACATTCATTTATGCATTTTAATAATAATAATAATTATTATTATTATTTTTTTTATTTTTATTATTATTATTATTATTATTATTATTATTATTATTATTATTATTATTAATTCCGTTATTAAAATTTTTAATATTTTATTTTGGGGGGCACGTGACCAGGTGTCTCCCCCCTGGATCCGCCACTGGGAAGAAGAAGAAGAAGAAGAAGAGAGAAGAAAAAAAAGAACATGCAGAAGAAAAGGAAGGAGAAGAACGAGATCCTCAGATCAAGAATAAGAAGCAGGAGAAAAAGAACAAAAATAAGAATAGGAATAATAATAAGAAGAAGAAAGAAAAGAAAACTAATAAAATACCTAAAACTAGTAATATCAACAACAACAACTACACTAGCATTAATAATTACAATAATAATAATAATAATAATAATAATAATAATAATAATAATAATAATAATGATAATAATACGTAATAATAATAAATTAGCCTACTCTACACTTAATTCTTCCCCCTTCCTTCCTTCTTTTTTTCTTTCCTTCTTTCTCTCCTGTCTCTTTCCTCCTTCCTTCCTTTCTTTACCTATTATGTTTTTCCTCGTTAACAATTACTTCCTCCTTCTCCTCCTCCTCTTAATCCTCCTCCATCTAAAACATTGATATACATGGCGCCCCCCAAGATATAATTATTCAAGTCTTTCTTAAATAAACACAACAATACTCTGGTGGTCAAGTCCAGTCGTAAATTTTAGGCCTACCTGACAACTCCCCACAGCCTCTGTCCCGCTAACTTTGTAAACATTAAAATTCTAACACCATGAAATATATCTAGCATTCTCTCTACCTACTGTGTTCCATATTGCTGTAGGGAGAGGGAGGAGAGGGAGGTAAGTAGGGAGGGAGGGATAAGGTAAGGAAGGACAGGGAGTGAGAGAGGAAAGGAGGAAGACAGGAAGCTATATATAGAAGAACAAGGAGGAGGAAAAAAATAAAGAGTTCGCCCTTACCATGATGCCCCAACCCGTTCAGCTCTTCCACAAATACCCGGGACAGATCCTTCCTCACTAAACCATTGATGCACTCTTTAAAGCACCACTATCGGTCTGTCTGCTGTCTGTACACGATACCTGAGTCTGTGTTCCGTCGCTGTGGCCCTCACGAGTTCATGGCAGACTCCACAGAAAAGTACCGTGTCTCAATATTAACTGTCACTGAATTCAAAAGGTGTTCTCGGGTTTGTTTATACGTATGCACTTTAAAACGCTATTATCGGTCTGTCTGCTGTCTGTACACGATACCTGTCACTGAATTCAAAAGGTGTTCTTGGGTTTGTTTACATGTATACACTTTAAAACGCTATTATCGGTCTGTCTGCTGTCTGTACACGATACCTGTCACTGAATTCAAAAGGTGTTCTTGGGTTTGTTTACATGTATACACTTTAAAACGCTATTATCGGCCTGTCTGCTGTCTGTACACGATACCTGTCACTGAATTCAAAAGGTGTTCTTGGGTTTGTTTACATGTATACACTTTAAAACGCTATTATCGGCCTGTCTGCTGTCTGTACACGATACCTGTCACTGAATTCAAAAGGTGTTCTCGGGTTTGTTTATACGTATGCACTTTAAAACGCTATTATCTGGCTGTCTGCTGTCTGTATACGATACCTGGGGCTGTGTTCCGTCGCTGTGGCCCTCACGTGTTCATGGCAGAGTCCACAAAAGAGCACTGTGTCTCAATATTAACTGTCACTGTATTTAAAAGGTATTCTCGGGTTTGTTTACAGGTGTCCACGCCGGCCATCAGCTGTCACTGGCGGCGGGGTGTTGCCAGGTAGGCTGAAAATGTCGTTCCCTTAACCACTAGTGTTGTTATCTTGCATACGCGTTATCCTCATCTCCCAGGCAGAGATATTTAATCCATCATTTGCTAACTGTAGTCTAAGGTCACGTCAGATCACACGAGGTCACCAAACACCGACCAGCACCGCGGAAATAAAGTAATTCACACAAACAAATGACTGACGCGTCTTCAACACTCGGGAAAGGGCCGAGATGGACGCTGGGAATGGTTGAGCACTTTACCCAATGTTAGAAATTCACATTGATTCATTTTATTCTACTTTTTAAATTAGTTTGTATGTTATAACTGCATTTTTCCGAGGGATTGTATATTTTTGGCTATGTTAGGTAAGACGTGCTAGCCTACCTCATCATACTGTACGAAAGACAAGATTAGTTGGCTCTCATCATTTAATCTGCTTGAAAATCCAATCAATCAGGTCATTTTCATTCATCCTTCCTTTCCTTCCTCATCCTCTGCTTCGGACTGGGATAAAATTAATGGGTACTTGGGGACACCTGGGGAAGGTAAACTGTGGTAGCCTAAGCGTTAAGAGGTCAATGATAAGATAAAGTAATAATAAAATAGACAAAACGATGACGAAATAGGAATAATATACGTAAGGAGACGTGAATGAGGAGCAAATAACGTAAGTAAGCAGACGAGAGGATCAGAGAAGAAAACGAACGGATCCTTCGAAGCGATTCAGAGAGGTTACAAAGAAGAAGAAGAAGAAAAAGAAGCGAGGTGGCGGCGACAGGAAAAGGAGGAACAGCTGGGTAGTTGCTGTTTGGTGTTTGCTAAGTAAGGTATAAGGAAGGAACTGCACTCGTGACGCCCCGGAATGGCTAAGCTAAGGTGAGTGTGGCCGATTCTACCTGTTTGTAGGGGACACTATAGAAAGATTGAGTTAGGTGAAGATGAAGCGAGTATGCGTGATGTTACTTGTGTGTAGGGGATAAACTATAGAAAGATTGAATTATGGGATAGATGATGAATAGTTTGACGCAAGATAGACTGAAGGCAGGTAGATAAATGGTAGAAACAAGATAACTGATGGTGGACTAATGGAAGGGGATAAACTAAAGGAGATTGAATTACAGGATAGACAGTGGATAGATTGACGCTGAGTAGACTTACGGTGAATAGATATAATGTAGAAAAGGTTTAATAATGGAAAGTGGAAGCGGATAAACTGATAAGGGTGGAGAAATGGTAGAAAAATTGTGGATTAGTGGAATGGGATTACGTGGAAGTGGATTACCTGGCAAGAGTGGAACTAGTGGGTATTTGCAAGGTTATAAATGGTAGACAGAATGACTGTGGAGTAATTAAAACTTGATTAATGATTAAGATCGACTGGATTAACGGAAAAGGGAGTAGGTGTCGGGTAGATTGACTGTGGATTAACTAAAAGTGGATTAAATGCTTGGAGAATTGACTGGGTTGACGAAGTTGATTACGTGGTTGAAAGATTGTCTGTGGAGGAACGCGTGATGAAAGGATTGACTGTGGATTAACTAAGTGGATTAAGTGGTTGAAAGACTGACTATGGGTTAATTACAAGCGTTACGTGTAAGTGGATAGCTTAATAAGGGTCTAATTAATGGTTGCCTCCACTCACCAGTCTCCAAGTCATGGCGGTGACGGTGCTGGTGTGTCTGGGCGCGGGGCTACTGGTGGCGGGGCAGGAGGCCGATCCCACCTTCTCCTCCTCCCTCTGGTCACCCGGACGCATCACGCAGGTAAGGTCACGTTATGCACAGGTGACAGAATGAGGACCTGGGTAGTTTTTCATAGTTATCCATAAAAAAAAAAATCAATATACATTAATCATTCACAGGTGACTTAGAACGAGGACACATACCTAGGTAGTTAGTTTTAATGTTAATAGAAATGCATAAAAATAAATTACGCAATGTGTCGATCATTTATGGAACAAATTTATCACGAGTATAGTTTTCTTTTTATGTCAAAGTTATTCCTTTTTGTTAGTCTAATTTATCAGTGCTTTAGAATAAGAGCTCCGGGTGTAAGGTATTCCCATGAAGGAGTTTTCAAGTTTTCTTCATGTATTTGTAATTATCAGGTTTCCCTTCTAGTATCCTCTGCAATTATTAACTCCTGCAATTGATTTTAAGTGTTCATTCTAATTCTAACCTTTTTTAAATAACTCCAAACACACCTGGAACTGCGCTCGCACACCTTTAAATTATGCACGTGTAATTATTAACTCCTGCAATTGCTTTTAAGTGTTCATTCTAAATCTAACCTTTTTAAATAACTCCAAACACATCTGGAACTGCGCTCACACACACCTTTAATTAAATTATGCGCTCACACACACCTTTAATTAAATTATGCGCTCACACACACCTTTAATTAAATTATGCGCTCACACACACCTTTAATTAAATTATGCGCTCACACACACCTTTAAATTATGCGCTCACACACACCTTTAAATTATGCGCTCACACACACCTTTAAATTATGCGCTCACACACACCTTTAAATTATGCGCTCTCACACACCTTTAAATTATGCGCTCACACACACCTTTGTCTTCCCTCTCGCTCCGTGTGCAGGTGACGCTGGCGGTGCTTCAGTCCGCCCTGCTCACCTTCATCCTGCTCTTCCCCGGCATCATGGACCCCATCGTAAAGTTCATCAACGAGAGTGTAAGTCCGTGTTTGATTAGGGATTAGTCTATGTGGGGTCTATATTGGAGTCTTTTAATATACCAAAGTCGGTTTTGTCAGACTCTTTCTTCTCTCGCATAAACAGTTTCCAAAGGCGGAGGAGGAGATTGTTCGGGTTGTAAGGAGCGTTGTATGCCCGAAACTCTTATGGAAGCCTTGTCGAATGTGTTTAGGGCCCAGACATGTTTAAGAATGACCCTAATGCTATATTCCTTTTCTCAGATCGGCACGGCGGGGTCGAGGCGGCGGCGCGACGTGCAGGCCGTGGTGACTGAACATGCGGCGGCCCTTCACGGCATGGTGCTGGATGCTGTGGACCGCTTCGAGGACATGGACCAAGCCTTGTCCTCGCCCATTATTAGCTAAAGGGAAGGAGACTAAGCTGGATGTACTATACGTTGTTGTGGTGGAAGTATAAATAAAATCTTAATTATAATTAGTTATGATTGTGTTTATTCTGACACCATTGCCCGTCTATTTATTCTGACAGACTTCTAAAAAAGTTCTCTTCCTGGAATTTTTACGCTGGAAGCTTAATGGCGCATCTCATCCTTCCACGTGGATTTTTTGAGTGGATTTTTTGAAAGTATAGATAAATAAAGTCTTGATTTTAAGAGACGCGTTTAAAAATTTGAAAGTATAGATAGATAAAAAAAAAATAAAGTCTTGAGATTTTTTTAAGAGACGCGTTTAAAAAAACTTCCTGGCGCTGGGATTTTATACTGTGCACTCTCCCTCTCATCCCGTCAATGTCCACTCCCTCTCATCCCGTCAATGTCCACTCCCTCTCATCCCGTCAATAATGTCCACGTTGATTGTGCAAGTTAAATTATAGATTTTGTTGGGTATATAGGAGCCAAACTTGGAGGGATATAAAAAGAGGGGATATATATAAAAAGAGGGGTGGGCTTTTTACAGGGGTGGGCTATAAAAAGAGGGGTGGGCTTTTTACAGGGGTGGGCTTTTTACAAAAAGTTTACTAAAAAAATATATACCTGACCTAAATGGTCAACAAACCATCTCATCACTGTCGTAAAATATATACCTGACCTAAATGGTCAACAAACCATCTCATCACTGTCGTAGTTGTTTCCTTATGATGCAGTATTAAAAGTATGCGGTAATTATAAGCAAGAACGCAAAAATTATTATAATCCATTTTATTAATGTTTATACACCGTGGGCCCGGCCAGCACCCCCGGACACTAATACATCGCCATTACTTCTTAAACTCGTTGGCTAATATCAGGATCGCGTTCATCTTGTCCACGGCGGCGGTGAACACCTGGAAAGCCGCCGCCACCCGCGCATCTAAGCCCTCGCTCACGTCCCTGCGGCGCCGCGCGGGTCTCTCGCCGAACACCTGGTCGAAGAAGGCGATGACGGGCTTCCGGGTGACGTCGAAGATGGACACGAAAAACAGTAGCCCTCCCAGGACGAACCCCCCGGTGCTGCACGGAGATAAAAGTCAGCCAGTCAGCGGGTGGACACAAGCCATTCTGACATATACATTACTACGTTACAAGAGTATCATTTTAACGCTAAATAATACACATTGGACGTAGAGGGGGACTACATTACTCATTTTAGAGATATTCACCTATGAAAAGTCTAGAATTGCAGTTGGATGAGTAAGCTAGTAATTGCAAGAGCATAAACTAGAAATTAAGTATAAGCTAATATTTGCTGGGCAGGTTAGTATAGACCAGTATTTGAACGAGTATTATGAACTTTTAAATGACCACCCTAACGTAGTAACAACGAGAACCTCATATATAACTACCGGCACCATACATTTATAGCTATTCAAACCATATAGATCCTAATGCTCTCCCTTAAGACTATACACCACACCATACGAACACGAGACCTTTCTCAACCCTAACACAAGCATCACATACCTGTAAATGATATTCCCGATGCTCGAGGTATAGCTAGGCACATTGAACACGGTGTCCTCTCCCGCCTCGGCCAAACCCAGCTGGTCCCTTATCTCCTCCACGATCTTGTCAAGGTCCTCCGCGGCGATGGTAAAGTTGCTCTGAGGCTTCCCCGCTGGTGGTGGTGGTGGTGTTGTTGTTCCTGCTCCTGCTGTTGCTCCTCCCGCCCCCGCTTCTATTTGTCTCGACTCTGCGTCATCGAGAGGGACCGCCAACACCACTGACGAAGCAGCCACCGCCACGATCACCAGTCTAGGGATAGAACATAATGAGACCTTAACTTAATGTATGGAAACTGCCCCTTCCACACTTAAGACTGTACCATAAGACAGTAAGCAAAAGACCGAAATTTTAACTACGTAACAAGAAATAAAATGTCTATGCAAATCACTTGTTAGATTAAGGTGAAAAGCAAGTCTATATATAAGAACGCAGACTACCAATGATATGACCACTCTAAGAACGTAATATAAGACCTTAAGTTAATGCTTGGAAACTACACACTTTCACACGTATGATTGAACCCACTTAAAATCACGAACCACTTAAGACACACTATTCACATTAAAACCACAAATCAAAAACACACCATTCACATATTAAAACCACAAATCAAATACACTAACACTAAATAAACTGATAATCGGTCCTCAGTCAACTCACCTGAGCAGCATGTCGGCAGGTAGGGCAGGCAGCGAAATGAGAGGTGTGCAGCTCACCTCCGCCTCACCTCGCCTGCGCCCCATTGCAACACCTGCTCGCTCGCTCGCTTAAAGGGTTTGACTAGAGCCCGTATTCTTAATCGTCTCGGCACCTCAGTTCGCCTCTTTGAAAAGCCTCTCGTATAGAAGACTTTGGGCTTTCCATGGACTGTTTTGTGATCCCGGTGATTGTTTTGCCCGACTTCTGCATCTTGAACGGGAAAAACACCCATGAAAACCCGGTTAATCTTCTCTGTACCCTCGGAATATAGTCGTAATGCAAGCCCGAGACGTTTAAGAATATGGACCGATAGAATTCTTAGCTCGCTCGCTCGCTCTCTCATTTGCAAGGCGGCTAAATGGTTCGTTGTTTTATTCCCCGTAAGAAAATTACACACATAACGAATGGCAATCTTTTATTCATTGTATATATAAGATAAAGCAGAAGACACGATTATATAGGATGCATGTGTGTGTTAATGTTAATGTTACGTATTTGAAAGACATATAAATAAGACGTCTAGTGGCTGATTATCTTTATATTAGTAATGACTGCTGACCACCATCTCGCTGATAATGGCACACACACACACATACACACACACATATACTCATCACTCCCTACCCAGAGACACACATACCCCCTCCAACCACCTTCCCATACACCTTTTCCCTCCCCTAAGCATCGCATCATCTTGACTGGGAGCGTAGTATATCCCCCCCCCCCCCATGGTCTAGAAATAGTCCTCCCCCCTTCCCTCACCTCCCCAACCCCCCACGGTGTAAGCTATGCAGTCCTGACCAACTTCAATGTGACTAACTGTGTGCAGACATTAACTTATACTAAAGGACTTAACATGTTGTAGTCTCAGTAAGTATAGGCCGTTAGTATAGGCCGTAAGTATAGGCGTAAGTATAGGCGTATAGGCGTGATAATTTAGCGGGCTTTTTTTTGTGTGTGTTAACGGGGTTTCTTTTTTTGGACTATTTTTGTTGCCCTTGAGCCGTGACCTTTGATGAAAAAAAAAAAAATAGGCGTAAGTATAGGCGTAAGAATCAGCGGTATCACGTATAGAAGATTCTGAACCTCTCCACTCTGCTATCCTATCCCTCTCCCTGCCTCTAGACTCCCACCAGCTAATCTTAACACTCTACGGCCTCAGTAACCCGTATATCACGAAGGAGCATCTTAACTCTGCTATTCTATCCCTTTCTATATTCCATCCCTCGTATCCTATCCCCTGCAGCCTCCCACCAGTCAGTCTTAACACGATATCTCTTCAGTAAGCGAAAGTATATCACGAAGGAGCATCTTAATCTTAATCTTAATCGTAACTCTGCTGTTTTATCCCTTTCTATATCCCATCCCTCGTATCCTATCCCCTGCAGCCTCCCACCAGTCAGTCTTAACACGATATCTCTTCAGTAAGCGAAAGTATATCACGAAGGAGCATCTTAATCTTAATCTTAATCGTAACTCTGCTGTTTTATCCCTTTCTATATCCCATCCCTCGTATCCTATCCCCTGCAGCCTCCCACAGTCAGTCTTAACACGCTATCTCTTCAGTAAGCGAAAGTATATCACGAACGAGCATCTTAATCCTAATCTTAATCTGCTGTTCTATCCCTTTCTATATCTCATCCCTAGTATCCAATCCCTTACAGCCTCCCTACAGTTCGTCTCAACATGCTACCCTATCCCTTTCCATGCCTCCAACCTCCACTAACTAGTCTTAAAGTGCCCTTCCTCAGTAAGCATATGCCGTGATCCAGTATATCACGTTAAAGATCACGAACACAACCAGCATGAAGGCTCGCGCAAATTTCTCAACCCGCCGTACTGGGTCCCAAACGCCGTCGCCGCCGCAAATAGTTCTGTCCTTCTCCTTCCCTCCACCGTCCTTAAAGCTCGCAGAACCTGGCCGTCGGGGGTCCGGGAGGTTCTTCAGGTGCGCGAGAGGCTCAAGCTGGACCCCGTGAACCTTGGCGCCGGATAAGAACCGTTCCGATCCCTTCATGAGCATCTTGGTACAGGGTTTGCCGAGGGTGGCGTCCGTTCTAACAATCGAGTGCGCGCGGTTGTGGAGAAAGTCGATGAGGATGTGGAATACGATGATGAAGAAGGTGGAGAAGATACAGAAGACGAGCCACACGTCCACGAGCTTGAAGTACGATGTTTTGGGCAGCGACGTCGCCACCTGAGAGTGAAAAAGTGAGAATTGAAGATGATTTTCAGGTATGCTACGAAAAATTATCTCCATGTTGTACTTATCATATCCCCTTCCTATGCCTCTCCTAATGCTACGTCAGTCCCTTCTTTCTGCTCCTCCTCCTCTTCCTCCTCCTTCTCTCAGCGCCCTAACCTGCGAGAAGAGGGTGGCCATGACGAGCAGCGAGGTGAGGGAGGTCATGATCCGCACCTCGAAGTTCTCTCTCAGGAAGAAGAGCGTTAGGTACCCGATCAGGAGCATGGTGAAGGACGGAACGAAGATGTTGATGACCGCGTTGCCGTCCCGCCGAGCCAGGGGAACCTTGACCTAGAGGAAGGGTAGGTATGAGAGGTTGATTTTAACTGGTGTTTGTATATGAAGGGTTCGTCGGTATAGGAATTTGTTTAAGAGGTATTGGTTATGTTGTTGGTTGATATAGGAGTTTATATAGGAGGTGTTGGTTGATATAGGAGGTTGTTGTAAGGGATGTTGGTTGATATAGGAGTTTGTATAAGAGGTGATGGTTTTAAAAGGAGTTTGTATAGGAGACGTAGGTTGATATAGGAGGTGTTGGTTGATATAGGAGGTTGTTGTAAGGGATGTTGGTTGATATAGTTTTTTTATAAGAGGTGTTGGTTGATATAGAAGTTAGTTACGTTATTTGTTATTACTGTTATTGCTATTGTTATTAATGCTTCGACGACTACTACTGATAAAGATAAGAATAAGGATAAAAAATAAAAATAAATAGAATAAGAATAAGGATTAAAATGAGCCTGCTACTACTACTACTACTACTACTACTACTACTACTACTACTACTACAACTACTACAACTACTACTACTACTACTACTACTTATACTACTACTACTACAACCATTCCTACCATTACCACTACTACTACTACTACGACTACTACTATCTATCTATCCATCAATCAATCTATCTAACTAACTAACTAACTAACTAACCATCACATATATATTAACATTTACATCTAACTAACTAACTAACTAACTAACTAACCATCACATATATATTAACATTTACATCTAACTAACCAACTAACTAACTAACTAACCATCACATATATATTAACATTTACACTCATTCATATATATATTAACCTCTACATCACATTCCCACGTAAAAAAAATACAATCCAGAAAACAACCTTCGTGTCAGTCGACCACCACCATGACCAAAGGCCGCTTTCAGTCACTTTGTTTGTTTTGATCGTTACCAATGGCGGCGATCGATGCTGTAGTTTTCCACGTGAAACTGGCCTATGGGGTAGTGGTGGGTGCAGAGGAAGCTAGAGGTGTTGAGAGTGTGTGGCAAGGTGCGGGGCTAGGCTAACCCCGCAGCCGCCACTACCCCATCGGCCAGTTTGACGTGGAAATACATAGCGGCGATAACAGCCATTGGTAACGATCAAAACAAACAAAACAACTGTGAAATCGGCTCCTAAACAACAGAGATCAGTGACATGTCGCGGCCCAGACCTGCAGGCGGGTGGCGTGGTGCAAGATGCTGACGGGACCCACGGTGTATTCCATGAGGAGAGAGCTCCCCGTGTACCTGGCCCGGCTCCCCTCCTCCGCCCACCTGTGCAGAGAAAGGTAAGGAGAGGAGATGTTACCTGTACCTTCATTTAGTCAGTCAGTCACTCAGTTAGTCAGTCAGTCACTCAGTCAGTCAATCACTTCGTTTATTCCTTCCTTCCTTTCTTCAGCCAGTCAGTCAGTCAGTCACTGAGTCAGCCAGTTAGTTAGTCATTCAGCCACTCACTCACTCACTCACTCACACACTTTGTCAGTCGGTCCGGTCAGTCAATTAGTTATTTAGTCAGTCAGTCAGTCAGGAGCTCAGTCACTCAGTCAGTCAACCAGTGAGCCAAACCGCCAGTCAACCAGTCAATCAGTCAGCCAGTCGGTCATTTAGCTACTCAATCATTCGGTCAGTCAGTCAGTCAGGAACTCAGCCACTCAGTCAGTCAACCAGTGAGCCAAACCACCAATCAACCAGTCAATCAGTCAGCCAGTCGGTCATTTAACTACTCAATCATTAGGTCAGTCAGTCAATCAGTCAATCAGCCACTCAGTCAGTCAGTTAGTCGGTCAGCATGTACCTGAGGGCGCCCGGTGACCCAAGAGCGAGCTGGAAGGCGAGGAAGCAGGTCTGGACGTCGAAGGGGTAGCGGGTGAGATCGAAGTCACACGTGAAGCTCGCCTGATATTGCCGCTCCTCGATCAACGGGTTATCGCGACCAGAGTAAAGGAGGACTGAAAGGGACCAGAAGTGACCTGAAATATGACCTCCATGACCTGTTGTGACTGCCATGTGACCAGTGTACCAAATGCAGGACTGAAAGGGACCAGAAGTGACCTGAAATATGACCTCCATGACCTGTTGTGACTGCCATGTGACCAGTGTACCAAATGCAGGACTGAAAGGGACCTGAAGTGACCTGGTGACCAGTGTACCAAATGCAGGACTGAAAGGGACCAGAAGTGACCTGAAATATGACCTCCATGACCTGTTGTGACTGCCATGTGACCAGTGTACCAAATGCAGGACTGAAAGGGACCAGAAGTGACCTGAAATATGACCTCCATGACCTGCTGTGACTGCCATGTGACCAGTGTACCAAATGCAGGACTGAAAGGGACCAGAAGTGACCTGAAATATGACCTCCATGATCAGAAATGATCTGAAATATGATCTCCATGACCTGAAGTGACCTGAAATATGACCTCCCTGATTTGTTTCTTGCGTCCAGGGTAGAACAAGACTGAAAGAGACCAGAACATAACCTCCGGAGCCGATTTCTCGCGTCCTCCTCCTCCTCTTCCTCCGCCTCACCTTCCTCTGGCACGGAGTTGTCGGTACCAGATTGCTTGCCTTCCATCCTGACGTGGGTGATGAAGGGCTGCGGCACGAGGCTGGTGTCCACTGTATCTCGGAGGATAACGTTAGGACGCCACACCTCGTTCGCCTTCTCCACCACGTTAAGGCTGGACCAAGGAAGGAAGGAAGGAAGGAAGGGTAGTGTTAGAAAGGCGTTGTAATGTAAAGTTAAAGTTAGAGGTTGAAACTGAACGAAGGAAGGCAAGAAGCATGAATTTAGTATAGGGTATTGCTTTGTGATGTTTTAGTATGCTGTAGAGATAGAGGAACTCGTTGCCTCGGTGCTAATCTCCGTTGCTGTGTTGGTGGCTACTGCTTAACTAAGGATTACGTTAGAGAGAGAAAGAAAGGAAGGAAGAAAAAGAGAAACAGGTGTGATTAATGACAGCTAGACAGAAAGAACGAGATATAGAAAGAAAGAAAGGGAGATAAGATAAAGTATGAGAGATAAAATAAAGAAGAAAAAGAAAGAAATGCAGTTAACGACATATATAATAGATAGACAGATAGATAGATAGAGAGAGAGAGAGAGAGAGAGAGAGAGAGAGAGAGAGAGAGAGAGAGAGAGAGAGAGAGAGAGAGAGAGAGAGAGAGAGAGAGAGAGAGAGAGAGAGAGAGAGAGAGAGAGAGAGAGAGAGAGAGAGAGAGAGAGAGAGAGAGAGAGAGAGAGAGAGAGAGAGAGAGAGAGAGAGAGAGAGAGAGAGAGAGAGAGGGGCAGCGATACAGACACATAAACAAACAGACAGACAGACAGACAGAGAGAGATCACAACCCCACCTGGTATCATTCTTGAGGTTGACGTAAGTGATCCGAGGTTCCAGCCAGACGAGGGTGAGGTTGAAGGCCACCTTGAGCAGCATCTGGGAGGTGTCCACGCGAAGATTGGTCAGGGTCACCTCCGCCGCCACCTCCTCCTGCCGGTGACCTCCCGACCCCTGGGGCAACCTGGGGGCCACGCCTTTCTGGGAGGGGAGAAGAGAAAGATAGATAGAGAAAGGAAAATAGATAAGTAGAGAGAGAGAGAGAGAGAGAGAGAAAGAGGAGGAGGATGAGATATATAGGATGAAAATGATAGAGAGAAATAGATAGATAGATAGATAGATAGATACAGATATAGAAAGATAGATACATAAATATAATAAAAAATAATAATAATAAATATATTACCCCTCAACTCTCTCTCCCTCTCTCTCTCTCTCTCTTCTCCTGTTCTCTCCTTTTCCTATCTCCTCCCTCACCCTCTCTCCCTACCCTCTCCACCCCATACCCACCTCATACCCACCTCATACCCACCTCATAGTCACCTCTTCCTCACCTTATAGTCGGTAGGAAGTCGGACCAGTCGGCAATTGCTCTCATCGCTCTGGTCCCGACAGTCGTACTTAAAATCACATCGTAGGTCAAGCTGGATACAGGTCCCGTCGTCGCACGTAAACTGCCCCTCACGACAGGCCGACAGCAGCAGCCTTCTCGTCTCCCCCGCGGCCTGGTCACACACGGAGCGCTCCAGGTGCCAAATGTTGCGACCCACGGGGCTTGGGTTGGGCTCGTCCATCTTGCAGAGGCGCGCCATCACCACTCCGGTCCGCTGGTTGAGCCACACCCACTCGGTCCCGTTCTGCACGATCTCGTAGTCTCCGTAGCTGAGACACGAAGAAAAAGTTAAATAAAATGACGTTCGTGAGAGGGGGAAGGACAGGAAGTAAAGGGAAGGATAAGGGAAAGAAAGAACCCACTCAGTCCCGTTCAGCACGATCTCGAAGTCTCCGTAGCTGAGACACGAAGAAAAAGCTAAATAAAATGAAGTTCGTGAGAGGGGGAAGGAAATACTAGTACGGAAAAGTATAGGAGAAAGAAAAGTATAGGAGAATGAAACAATATATGGTCGTATAATCGCATTCTTAAACGTTTCGGCACCCAAGCACACACACACATTTGACAAGGCTTTCCTAGGAGTTTTGGGCATTACCAGGGGTAGTTTAATGGCCCTGCTGGTAGTCTGACCCTTCTTCTGTGCCGTGAACCTAAGTAACACACCCCGGTGGTAGTTTTGGGCATTACCAGGGGTAGTTTTCTGACCCCGGTGGTAGTCTGACCCTTCTTCTGTGCCGTGAACCTAAGTAACACACATTTGACGAGGCTTTCGTAGGAGTTTTGGGCATTTCCAGGGGTAGTTTTCTGACCCCGGTGGTAGTCTGACCCTTCTTCTGCGCCGTGAACCTAAGTAACACACATTTGACGAGGCTTTCGTGGGAGTTTTGGGCATTTCCAGGGGTAGTTTTCTGACCCCAGTGAAAGTCTGACCCTTCTTCCGTACCGTGAACCTAAAGAAACACTCATTAGAACCCAACTGATCTCCTTTTGCGCCTTTGGATAGAGTTAACGTGAGAGGCGGGAGCGTCTGACAATGCCGACCGCTAAATAAGCTTGAAAAACAAAATTACAGACAAAAATGAAGCCTGTGTCTCACCCAATGAAGTAGTTTTTGTCGCCCTCAGACTTCATGATGTAGTTCATGTCGTGGCTCAGCGTCTCACAGGACCCCAGCATCCTCAGGGCCAGGTCATGGGGGATCTCACACGGGGTACACCTGGGGGAGAAGGGGAGAAGATTAGGAGGAGGAGGAGGAGGAGGAGGAGGAGGAGGAGGAGGAGGAGGAGGAAAATGAAATATGTATAAGAAAGGGCAAAGAAAAAGGAGGAGGAGGAGAGAAGGAGGAGGAGGAAAGTGATAGATGGATAGGTAGATAAACAGATAGATAGATAGATAGATAGACATAATTAATCTGAGCCTAGTGATAGTTTGACAAGGCTTCAGTTACGCGAATAGGACAACCACTTGGGAAACAGTTGCCCCAAGATCACACTAGCAAACTATCAAACTATCACTACTACGATCATATTCCCTCTATCTATCTATCTATCTATCTATCTATAAGAACTGCATTACCCATCTCTTGCTTACAACTTGATCTCTCTCATTATTGGAAAGCATCAAGACGCCTCTCTCCCGGCATTGAGCTCTCTTTATGCCACTCTTCTGAACTACTCTTTTTTTTACATGGGGGCAGTGTTTAGCGGGCTTTATTTTCTTATTATAACTTTGTCTTTTTCCCTTGAGCTGCTTCCTTTACTGTAAGAAGGAAAAAAAACATACCTATTCGCCTTGCAGTCCACGTCCACGACCCCATCCAGTTCCAGAGCGCCGCAGTTTTCGTAGCGAAGGCCATTGGGTTCGTCTATGGCCCAAGGCAGGTCGGGGATTAGCTTCTGCGTCAGGTGGTGCCTCCAGACGCCCTCCTCCTCCTTGTCCTCCACCGCCACCCACGGACGCAAGCAATTACCCTGCGTCCGTTCCAGCTCCTCGATCACCGCGTTCACCTACACACGAAGTGGAGTCAAGCTGGTCGGTATTATAACACTTTCGCTCCTCACATCAGCTATTCTTAAGGGTCAAAGAGGGGGTCAATCGGGTTATAATGAGTGTTTCTTTAGGTTCACGGCAGAGAAGAAGGGTCAGACTACCACCAGGGTCATAAAACTACTCTTGGAAATGCCCAAAACTCCTACGAAAGCCTTGTCAAATGTGTGTTACTTAGGTTCACGGCACAGAAGAAGGGTCAGACTACCACCAGGGTCATAAAACTACTCTTGGAAATGCCCAAAACTCCTATGAAAGCCTTGTCAAATGTGTGTTACTTAGGTTCACGGCACAGAAGAAGGGTCAAACTACCACCAGGGTCATAAAAGTACTCTTGGAAATGCCCAAAACTCCTACGAAAGCCTTGTCAAATGTGTGTTACTTAGGTTCACGGCACAGAAGAAGGGTCAGACTACCACCAGGGTCATAAAATTACTCTTGGAAATGCCCAAAACTCCTATGAAAGCCTTGTCAAATGTGTGTTTCTTAGGTTCACGGCACAGAAGAAGGGTCAGACTACCACCAGGGTCATAAAACTACTCTTGGAAATGCCCAAAACTCCTACGAAAGCCTTGTCAAATGTGTGTTACTTAGGTTCACGGCACAGAAGAAGGGTCAGACTACCACCAGGGTCATAAAACTACTCTTGGAAATGCCCAAAACTCCTACGAAAGCCTTGTCAAATGTGTGTTACTTAGGTTCACGGCACAGAAGAAGGGCCAGACTACCACCGGGGCCAGAAAACTACCCCTGGAAACGCCTAAAACTCCTATGAAAGCCTTGTCAAATGTGTGTTACTTAGGTTCACGGCACAGAAGAAGGGTCAGACTACCACCAGGGTCATAAAACTACTCTTGGAAATGCCCAAAACTCCTATGAAAGCCTTGTCAAATGTGTGTTACTTAGGTTCACGGCACAGAAGAAGGGTCAGACTACCACCAGGGTCATAAAACTACTCTTGGAAATGCCCAAAACTCCTATGAAAGCCTTGTCAAATGTGTGTTACTTAGGTTCACGGCACAGAAGAAGGGTCAAACTACCACCAGGGTCATAAAAGTACTCTTGGAAATGCCCAAAACTCCTACGAAAGCCTTGTCAAATGTGTGTTACTTAGGTTCACGGCACAGAAGAAGGGTCAGACTACCACCAGGGTCATAAAATTACTCTTGGAAATGCCCAAAACTCCTATGAAAGCCTTGTCAAATGTGTGTTTCTTAGGTTCACGGCACAGAAGAAGGACCAGACTACCACCGGGGCCAGAAAACTACCCCTGGAAACGCCTAAAACTCCTATGAAAGCCTTGTCAAATGTGTGTTTCTTTGGTTCACGGCACAGAAGAAGGGTCAAACTACCACGGCCCAAAGAAATAAACAAGAAATAAACAAGAAATAAAAAAGAAGATACTGAACTAATAAGAATGTAAGACCCGTATGCTTGAACCTATCGCCGCCTTAGATCCCCTGTTTGAAGACTCTCGTGGAAGTTGCTGGGATTTTCATGGACTGTTTGTTGTGACCCTCGCGATAGTTTTACACGACTTCTGCATCTCGGACGGAATAATCACGCTTGAAAACCCGGTTGATCTCTGTGGCCTTGGAAAATAGTCGTAATGGTTACAAGTGACTAAATAAATTCAGGCTTCAAGAGAGAGAAGGGCGGTAACTGTTTAGCATGTGGAGCGTTGGGTCAACAGCGTACCTCTGTAAGACCCGTAGCAATGGTGACAAACTATACAAAGTCAGATTTCAAGAAGGGAAAGGCGGAAACTATTAATCATATAGGGTAGCATTAGTGACAACCTGCATGAATTTAGGTTTCAAGAGAGAGAAGCGGAAGCTGTTTATAATATAGGGTGGAGGGTCAGTAGCGCACCTCCTCCATGCTCCTGGGTATGGGGGTCACGCCGCCCAGGGACTCGCACAGCGTCAAGCCGGTCTCGTAGCACGTGGGCGGGAACACCTTGAAGCGAGGCGGCTGGGAAGTGTCACACAGTTCCCTCAGCGGCACCGTGTACTGCACCACATGTTTTGTCGTCGTCCACTGGGAGTCCCACGATATTATGTCCCCGTTCATATGCAGCTTACAGGAGGCGAGTCCGGCGATCTCATCATCCGCCAGAATCCTGCTCCAGAGGTTGAACTGCGTCATGTTGCCATAGAAGAAAGGGGTTTTCTTACCCAGGTGACTATCGTGGCCGAGCGTGAGCTTCGTGGAGTGACCCGCGGGTGTCTTGATCAGTACGTGGGAGGAGAGCTGGCGGCCGTCCAGCCATGTAGAGACATGGCCCAGCGCGGCCTTGAAGGTGACGCAGACGAAGTACCAGTGGTGGGGCCGCAGCCAGAAGGGGAGCTGGATGAACCGGTACTGGTAGTTGACACACACGCGGATGTTCTCCACGCCCACCTCTGTAAGGTTTACCAGGAGAAGGGATAAAAAGAATGAAGATGCTGCTTAACTCTTGCAGAAGGGACTTGGATAGGCATTGGATACTCCCTTACACTCACCCATAAGCAACAGAGGCCGGTTCCCAGTGGCTGTGTAGACGCTGTACAAGGCGTTACTTATGTGCAGCTTCACGAACAGGAATCGGAAGCAGATCGTAAAGTCGTGGCCGCTGGAGAACTGGAAGTCGGAGACATAGGCGCCTTCTCTGGTGTCGTTGTGGCCGGTGAGGTCCATCACTCGCTCCCCGTCCATCAATGAGGCCAAAGAGTGTGATAGTGGCGGCTGCAGTGCTGAGGGAAGACGAGGAAAGATTGTTACGAAGAAGATGGTTGAAGAACACTAGTCACGCCATTATATAAAGACTGATAGTGGTGGTTGCAGCCTTGGTGGAGGGGAGGAAAATTGATGTTCAGTGAAGAAAGTTGCAGCCTTGGTGGAGGGGAGGAAAATTGATGTTCAGTGAAGAAAGAAGTAGAGATACAACTCAAACCAGGACAAAGCATTTAAAGCACTTAGACTTGAATACGTTGAAGAACACTATAGTCATGCCATTTTATAAAGACTGATAGTGATGGTTGCAGCCTTGGTGGAGGGGAGGAAAATTGATGTTCAGTGAAGAAAGAGGTAGAGACACAACTCAAACCAGGACAAAGCATTTAAAGCACTTAGACTTGAATAGGTGAGCTGTTAAGACGCAGACGTGGAGTTATGTTTCCAAGTATATCCCTTGAGTCATACGCGTTGTCTATAGCGCTGAGCCTTCAAATATCAGTGCTATGCCTTCAAAAGTGATTAAAAGATAAGAAAAATTTTAGTAATCGCGAACTTGAACCAAAATACCTGAGAAACGTGTCCTTTGCATGGATTATACAGAGCCCAGAAAAGAAAAATGTGGTCATGAGGTTCGATGGTATATATATCAGAAAATCAAGTGAAAACAAACAAGGAGTATTAGTATTAGTAAATGATGAACAGAAAGGTAAACATATTTCCCACCTATAGTAACCTAGGCCCGTATTATCAGATGCTTTCGGCTCTCACAACTATTTCCAAAGACCACAAAGGAGAGCAGTCGGGTTCCTATGGGTGTTTTTTTTATGTTCACGGTGCAGAAGCCTTGTCAAACTATCACTAGGCTCATATAACTACCCATGGCAATACTAACACAACCTCTGCGAAAGCCTTATCAGCGTGGATACAGAAGCCTTGTCAAACTATCACTAGGCTCATATAACTACCCATGGCAATACTAACACAACCTCTGCGAAAGCCTTATCAGCGTGGATACAGAAGCCTTGTCAAACTATCACTAGGCTCATATAACTACCCATGGCAATACTAACACAACCTCTGCGAAAGCCTTATCAGCGTGGATACAGAAGCCTTGTCAAACTATCACGAGGCTCATATAACTACCCATGGCAATACTAACACAACCTCTGCGAAAGCCTTATCAGCGTGGATACAGAAGCCTTGTCAAACTATCGCTAGGCTCATAAAACTACTCTTGGAAATACGAACACAGCCTCCACGAAAGCCTTATCAAATGTGGGTACAGAAGCCTTGTCAACCTATCATTAGGCTCATAAAACTACTCCTGGAATCACGAACACAGCCTCCACGAAAGCCTTATCAAATGTGGGTGCAGAAGCCTTGTCAACCTATCACTAGGCTCATAAAGCCTTATCAAATGTGGGTACAGAAGCCTTGTCAAACTATCACTAGGCTCATATAACTACTTGCTATGCTTGAAAATGTGGACCGTAGAGTGTCTTTGCAATCAAACGAAAGATAATTTGTTTGATGGATGTAAAGTGAGGTTTCGAGTCCGTCAAAATATCGCTTATAAGAAGAGATAACTAACGCACAAATTATATATATACCTCCCCGCCCGGCAGGTCCAGTGCGTATTCCACCTATATGAAGTTCGGCCGGTCTACATATACCCAATATCTCTACGGGTATATGGTACTCGATTAACACGGTAGCAGCGACGGGCCAAATTTGTGGCTTTACCGTGTACCAGCGACGGGCCAAATTTGTGGCTTTACCGTGTACCAGCGACGGGCCAAATTTGTGGCTTTACCGTGTACCAGCGACGGGCCAAATTTGTGGCTTTACCGTGTACCAGCGACGGGCCAAATTTGTGGCATTACCGTGTACCAGCGACGGCTTTACCGTGTACCAACGACGGGCCAAATTTGTGGCTTTACCGTGTACCAGCGACAGGCCAAATTTGTGGCTTTACCGTGTACCAGCGACGGGCCAAATTTGTGGCTTTACCGTGTACCAGCGACGGGCCAAATTTGTGGCTTTACCGTGTACCAGCGACGGGCCAAATTTGTGCCATGATATAAACCCCCCAAAATAGATGATGCATAAACTGATCACAAATGCTTTGATATATATAATGAAATGATTTGCGTGAGTGATGATTTTTTCGCTTAGAGGGGCCTTTAAGAAACATGATCCTCGCTGCTACCGGGTTAAAGATGCTGGGCTGTAGCTCCGAAACTAACTTGTGGGGGCTCTGGAAAACACTCTCATTGTGATTCCCACTTAAAACTACCCCAAGTGACTTCAACTAAACCTTGCCTACCCTAACCTAACCTAAACTATCGTAACCTGTCATGTTCCCACTTAAAATTACCCTATGAACTTCAACCTAACCTTATCTAACCTAATATAACCTAAACTATCGTAACGTGTCCTGATCCCACTTAAAATTACCCTATGAACTTCAGCCTAACCTTACCTAACCCGACCTAACCAGAACTAACGTAACCTATCCTGATCCCACTTAAAATTACCCTATGAACTTCAACCTAACCTTATCTAACCTGATCTAACCAAAACTATCGTAACCTGTCCTGATCCCACTTAAAATTACCCTATGAACTTCAGCGCCCTAACCTTATCTAACCTGATCTAACCAAAACTAACGTAACCTGTCCTGATCCCACTTAAAATTACCCTATGAACTTCAACCTAACCTTATCTAACCTGATCTAATCAAAACTAACGTAACCTATCCAGTTCCCATTTAAAATTACCCTAAATGATTTCAACCTAACCTTACCTAACCTACTGACATATCGTAATCTGCCCAGTTCAAGAGCGGGGGTCACATACAAGTAGAAAGATAAGAAATACGCGGCCGTTCACACTTACCCCCCAAGGCGAGGAAGGCCACGAGCGCCGCCCCTTGAGCCGAGAGAATCATGCTAAGCCGCCTCGCCCTGCCGTCCGCCCGCAAGCCTCGCCACCCCACTGCGTCGCCTCCGCCGCTCCAGCCGACTTCTCCGCACTGCCCATAAGGGGAATCGATGCCGTCAATACATTGGATGAGGGATGCTTTAATAGCGACAAGTGTGAAGTAGTTAGTGACGTGGGTACTTAGCTATTGTTGTTAAGGGAAGGAGGGAGGGAGAGAGTGTCGGAGTTATTGAGTTACCAAGTTTTAGTTAAGAGAGAGAGAGAGAAAATTATACAGTGTACACCAAAGACGCAGTACAGAAACAAAATCTCTCTCTCTCTCTCTCTCTCTCTCTCTCTCTCTCTCTCTTGCATCTTTATGTACCTTTTCATAATTGGCTTCGTTAGCGGGAGGCGGAGAGATTTACTAATGAACGCTTGAGAGGTGCTTTTAGAGGCCTCAGCTCCCTTTGTCTAGGTTGCAGCATTGATTCGATTCTCATCACGTCGGTATTGTCAGACGCCTCCAGCCTTCACTTCATCAACTGTTTCCAAAGGCCGAAAAGGATATCAACAGGGTTCTAATGAGTGCGGTTTTGTTTTGTTCTATTTTCGGTTCCTGGTACAAAAGAAAGGGCAAACTATCACCAGGGTCATTAAACTACCCCTGGAAATGCCCACAACCCCCAGGAAAGCCTTGTCAATTTTCAGAAACTTTGTCAAACTACCATACCTGGGCACTTCCGCACCTCGGTCCGGACCTCTGCTCCTCCGCACCTGCGGACCGCCAAACGAGGTGCGGAAGCCCGGAAGTGCGAAAAGTTTTCAAAGGTGCGGAAGGAACAGGTGCGGACAGGCGAAATTTTGGGTCCAGACTTCCGCACCTGAGATTTTCAAAGATAAAAAAACAAGACGACAGACAGTCCGCGGCGTTAGGCACTTTTTGAGGTGCGGATTAGTTTTTTCAGGTGCGCCTTAATAGTTTTAGGTACAGTAGCGGAGCTGCGGATGTCCGGTAGCGGACCGTGCGAAAAAAATTTAGGCGCGGAAGTACAGGTGCGGACTACCTGCGTCCGAGGTGCGGAGGAGCGGTAGCGGACTACCCCAAATCCAGTAACGCGTCCAGCTCTGCAAACTACCCCCTCGCATCAGTCGACGATTTTTCAAAGGCCAAAAAAGTAGATTAATCGGACTCCCATGAGTGTTTCTTTGCGTTCATAGTACAGAAGAAGGATCAGACTACCACCAGGGTCATAAAACTACCCCTGGAAATGCTCCGGAATCCTACGAAAGCCTTGTCAAAAGTGTGTATCTTAACCCCAAAACGTATAAGATCATATTCTTAAACGGATCGACTCCTCAGCTCACATATTTGACAAGGCTTTTTTAGGAGTTATCGGCATTTCCAAGGGTAGTTTTATGACCCTGGTAGTAATTTGACCTTTCTTCTGTACATTGAACCTAAAATAACACTCATTAGAACCCGACTAGTCTCCTGTTTGGCCTTTGAAATTAGTTGTTGTGGTAGGCGAAAGCGTCTCTCCTAAGCAGAAAAACGCGGGAGTTATTTTTTCTTGTTTTTAACTCATGGAGGACTTCATCGAGCTGCCTGGAGTCATATTTTCCTGCCTCTTTCTTCCTCTCAGCCGGCGATCCATGCGGCAGGAGTGTTGGAGTACATAGTGGAGTAATTATATATTGCAGGATCCGTCCCAGGGAACGTGTGAGAGGAGTAGGACTGAAGAGGAGGAGGAGGAAAAAGAAAGATGATTGGAAAGGAAGGAGAGGAGGAGGGAAAGACAAGTAAGGGGAGGAAAAGAGAAAGGAAAGAGGAAGAGGAGGAGGAAGGAAAGAGAAATGAGAGAAGAGGAATGAAGAGGAGGAAGAGGATTAAGAGGATTGAAAAGGAAGAGAAAGGAAAGAGAGAAGGAGGAGGGAAAGAGGAAGAAGAGGAGGAGGAGAAGAGGAATGAAAGGAAAACGAGGACTAGGAGGAGGAGGAAGGAGAAAAGGAATAAGAGGAGGAACAGAGGACTGAACAGGAAGAAGAGGAATGAGGAGGAGGGAAAGAGGAGAAGAAGATTGAGAGGAGGAAGGAAAAGAGGAGGAAGAAACGAGATATCTTTCAATGTTTTCAGGTGTTCCTACGTATTTATTTATAGTGGTTCCTGCGAGATCAGAATTTGGCGCCCCCGCTCCCCGCTCCCTCCTCCCAACACACATACAAGCATTATGCACATGCACGCACACATTCAACCAAAACCGCCACGTACGGTCCACCACATTACCCTATTATTACTGACTTATCTATACCATCTAAACCATCATAATGACTCACATAAGTCACATATTATTCTGCAATATTACAGTAATGCATGGAACAAAATTCAAACGCCTCAATGGTACAGCTATTTTTAATAACAGAAATATCGAAAATATATTTTCCATGTAATGCATTATATTGATAACCCCCATTATTTACAGATTGTTAATAATTGCAATAGTGAAGCTTTACCATGAGCAAGGGTTGAATTAGAAGGTTGATGTAATTGATTTAATTTAAGTTTCATAATGCTGCACCTACAATTAATGGGTGGAGGTCTTGTAGTCTCGATGAGGTTTGGCCATTTCTTAATAGGTTAGTAATGACTGACAAGTGAGGTTAATGCCATGAGCAAAGGTGTTGGCTGATTTACATCCCCTAACGCTGCATAGACAAAGCGAGGAGGTCTTGTATCATATGTTCTCAGGATTGCACACCATTTACGGTTAAGTATTATGACAATAGTGTAGCTTCTACTATGACCAAGATTTGAGTCAGAAGGTTGCAAACATCGTGGAGAAAGGCCTAAACATTAACCAGACTTTATAAGTAGGGTAAAGTTGAGTGTATTTAGGTCAGACGCTTAATTTAAAAAGCCAAAATTTAGTCCTTGAAGGGCCAATCTGACAGACCTAAATATCGTACTCAGCACATTGCATTTTACGGTTTCTGGCCCATAATTACTACAAACCAAACATCAGTAATTTACGGTTTAACAATAACTATAAGTGAATATCGTTATTTGTGCCGGTATGGCATTTTGGGGGCTGAAATATGGATTTGACTGCTCGCAGTACGACACTCTTGCCTTATCGTGTGACTCCTTGTAAACACGGGCTGGAGGACGTCTTCTTCGCGGGAAAAATTACCTGTATTTACCTGTTCCCACGCCTTGCCATGGATTACCTGCCCGTACTGTGAGGTAATTAAGCAAAACTGATAATTGTGAGAGAGAGGAAGACTGTCAAGACGAGAGGCAGTGAGCATAGGGGTCATTATGGTGTGCTTGCGGTCATGTCAGGTAAGTTCAGCGTATCTTCAAACACATGATAGCCAGCACCTTATGGTATGAATTAACAAAGAATGTCCTCACTTTGTTGTATAGAAAGTCTCATTAGTAAGGAAGCATATATGAATTTTCTGAGTCAAGACCTATTGTAACTGTTTTGGGTTGTGTTAGGTTATGTTAGAGTATCTTCAAACATGCTAGCCAGCATCTTATGGCATACATCAGTAAGGAATGTCCTCACTTTATTGTATAGAAAGTCTCAGTAGTAAGGAAGCATATATGAATTTTCTGAGTCAAGATAGTAACATGGGTTTTGTTAGGTTAAGTTTAGGGTATCTTCAAACATACCTAACAAAACCCATACTCACCTATTTTTCAAGTAGGTGAGTATGGGTTTTGTTAGGTTAAGTTTAGGGTATCTTCAAAAATATGATAGCCAGCACCTCATGGTATAAATCAACAAAAAAATGTCCTCACTTTGTTGTATAGAATGTTTTATTAGTAAGGAAGAAATGTATGAATTTTCTGAGTCAAGGCCAGACGTCAGACCAGCAGTCCAGGTGCCATTTGTACTGTAAACGTATAGGTGTACCTCCTAAACACTTCCCTTAGAGGCTCATATTTGTACATACTAAACACTGTATGGGTTGTTAAGCTCCTGCCTATCATTGCAGGGGTATCGCCGTCCCTGGTGCCATAGAAGCAGACGTGTGTGACTGAAGTTTGAACTATCTCCGCCACCATGAAGAAAAGCTTTAAGAAGCAGGCCAGCATGGACATGTTCATCGTCCGCAGCCCTAAGAAGTCCCCTGCACCCAGCCCCACCAAGTACAGGGCTGGGATGAGGCAGGCCACACTGGAGTCCCTCAGGGTAAGTGTGTGTTCCCTTGAATGTTGGCCTGTTGGTGAGAAGCTGAGAGAAGCCCAATCTAACTTAACTTAATCTAACCCAAGCCTGACCAAGTCTATCCTAATCAGATTGGATTAGATGATGTTGCGGGGTATTGCCTTTGCGATGGCACCCCTTGTCTTCAAACTTTCTTTTTAAAATCACTCTTCTTGTATGTGAGTGTGTGTGTGTGTGTGTGTGTGTGTGTGTGTGTGTGTGTGTGTGTGTGTGTGTGTGTGTGTGTTGCTTCTCTTCTCATTTTTTATGAAGTTTTATAATTTTATTCCGTTATTCCGTTTTCAATTTTGATCCTTTTCTGCCAAGAGCGCCTAAAGGAGGTGTGTGTTTTGGTGCAGTGGTGTTGGTTGTGCCGGTGCTGGTGCTGGTGTTAGTGGTGGTGGTGGTGGTGGTGTTGAGAAACCCTAAAGGAGGTGTGTGTTTCAGGGCGTGGTGGTGGTGGAGGACATGGAGAGGTCGGTGGTGGTGCTGGAGCGGCTGGATGTCTCCCCGGACCTCAAGGTGGACACCCTGCAACACCTCCTCAACAAGAACCCGGCCAAGGAGGTGCTCATCAGGACGGGCCTTGGTGAGTACTGGTGGTGGTGGTGTTATTTATGCATTTATTTACTTATTTATTCTTAATCATTTATAGTCCATCTTTTTTCATTCTTGGGGTCAGACTTATTTATTTATTTATGTTAGGTATGTCTTCTTTTTCTTCTTCTGCAACTTCTTCATCTTCTTCATCTTCTTCGTTCATAGTCCATCTGTCTGTTTATTTATATACATAGTATTTTTATTTTATTTTCTACTTCTATTTTATTCACTTATTTATATATTTATTTTTAAGGTAACAAACACAGCTCAAAGGAAACGATAAGATCGCCAAGTGCTGCCCTTGTAACAGTATAGGTAGAATTGAGTGGGCCAGTAATATTATATGTTTTTACAGTGGCAAAAGCAGCTCAAGGCCCCCCAAAAATATATAATTGATTTTTTATTTTTTTATTATTTTTTTTATATGTCTGCTCACTAAGGGGACTCTGCTTTGGTCTATATCAATACTTTATTTTCCCTCGATGTCCTTTGTGGCCTCTGTGGATTAGTGATTAGTGTGCCTGGCTACCACTCCGCAGAACACTAAGGAAAATAATCAATCTAACCTAATCTAATCTACCCAGTAAAACCTAACCAAACCCAGTCTGACTTCACCTGACTCTCACCCCCCCCTACAGGCAAGACGGTTCACAAGCTTTGCCGCGACAAGAACGCAGAGGTGGCAGCAGCAGCCCAGAAGGTGTACCGGGCGTGGAAGAAACACATCCTGAGCAAGGTGAACCGGCCATGCATTGAGGTGAAGACTGACCTCAGGACCCAGCGACTCCGGAACTCAGCAAGACAGATGTTGAGTGATGCCTTGCAGAGAGAGGATGGAGGAGGAGGAGGAGAAGGAGGAGGGGACGACAAGAGAAGAAGAGACTCAAGTGATGCCCTAAAGAGAGATAATGAACTAGATAACAACAATAGAGGAAGAAAATCAAGTGATGTATCGCAGAGACAGGATAGGAAAGAGGAAAATAATAACAAAGGAAGGAGAGGATCAAGTGAGGAAGAGGATCGGATAAGAGATAGGATTGTTTATGAAGTTTTTAAGAGAGATAGAAGTAGAGACAGACAGAAGGAGGAGGATAAGGAAGGGAGGAGTGAAGGAATTAAAGCCTGGAAAAGAACGGAAGAAGAAGTTAGTAAAAGAAGAAGAGAGAAAAGGAAAGAAAGGGAAGAGAAGGAAGAGGAAAGAATAGGAACAACTCGAAAGAGAAAGAGGCAGGAAGAGGAGGAGGAGGAGAAGGAGGAGAAAAGCAAAGAGAAACACAGACACGGAAAATATGAGAAGGAGAAAGAGAGTAAAGAAGGAAGAGAAAGACCTCAGAAAAGCAAGAAACCAGAGAAAGAAGAGAAAATGAGAGATACAGAGAAACACAAAGAGAAAAAACCTGTACGAACTAGCAATAAGGAGGAAGAGAGAGGAGCTGAAAGAAGAGAAGGAGGTGGAACTAAAGCAAATCAGTCTGGCAGTGAAAAGAAAGAAGGTGAAAGAGGAGAGGAAAGAAAAACGAAAGACTTAGAGAAACATAAAGAGGAAAATCCAGTTAGCTATTACCCCGAAGAAGACACCAGCGCTAGACATGACCCAGTTGAGGTGATAGCTGAGCACATAGAGAGGGAGGTGTACCACGGCTCACAGCGCTTCGTGGACAATGCCTACCGCCGCACCGTCAGGGCTCTGGTGTTTACGCTGAGGCACCAGGCAGAGGTTAGGAGGACAGTCAGCTCGGCCACTCTCTCAGTCCCAGAGTTTGTTAAGCAGTACAGGAAGAGTTGAAGGTTAGTGAGGATTATGTATTGTCATCTTTGTATACAAACTGCCTAAGAGATTTTTTTTTTTTACTTGGGAAATTTCAAAAAGCTGTCTCATTTTCTAAGTCAATTTATGATAGGAGCAGAAATGTTAAGGTGAATTTTAGGTCTCAAACACCATCTATATATCTGTAAGGTGAATTTTAAATCTCAAACACTAGTTTTCTACTCTGGGAAGTCACCAAAAGCTGTCCCATTTTCTAAAAGTTGTCAAGGCACTATTGTATGTTTATATGCATGCATTTCACACATATCTACATGATAACTATATACCTACATCTATGCCTTACAAATTTATGCTAAAGACAAATGTTGAGGTGAATTTTAGATCTCAAACACTAGTATAACAAAGGCAACTATACCAAAATATACTCATGGAAAATTCATATTGCAAAAAATCTTGAAGTTGCTGTAAAATGACTTAGGCAGTTTGTGTATGAAAGGGATGATATGTAGAGGTGAATATTGTGGACTCCCGTTTCGTTAGTAGGTTATGGTATTGGTGAAGGCACGTTGGTAGCTACCTAGATGTATCCGTAGAGTCTGCTTGTGTTTCATTGACTTAGGTTCATGCAAGGGCCATGTTAATCTCACTCACATAGACTACATTTCCTGGTCTGGATTTCCTCCTGCCCACGACTTAAACTCTTTCACGAGGAGACATTTTAGTGCATTCAAATCTCACTCCCAATCTCTCTCTCTCAATCATTGACTTAGGTTCATGCAAGGGCCATGTTAATCTCACTCACATAGACTACATTTCCTGGTCTGGATTTCCTCCTGCCTATGACTTAAACTCTTTCATGAGGAAACATTTTAGTGCATTCAAATCCTTCCCTCTCTTCCTCTCTCTCTCTCTCCTTCCTTCCCTGTTTTCCTCCATATCTCCCTCCTTCCCTCTTTCTTTTTCTCCTCTCCCTCCTTCTCTCTTTCCTTTCCTCCTATCCATCCTCAGTCTTTCTTCTCTCCCTCCCTTCTTCCTTTCCTCCTCCTTTTCCTCCATCTCTCCCTTTCTCACCAACCGAAATTGACCTCTCCTCTGACCTCTCATTCTTTTTTCTTTCGTGTGTCTTGCAAGCTTTTTCTGTTGCTGTTATTTTTTTATGTTAGAATTCTAGGGAGAGTAACTTTTTATGTTTTAAGTTATGAATGGAGTTATACACACATGTTACAGTGCACTAGGCAGGAAGGAAGACAGGCTGGTGGTGATGTCTTAGTGGTGATGTGATACTCCGGGCCCTGTAGCTCTGTAGTGTAGAATGTAGAGCTCTTATTATCACTTAGGATTTTTTGGTTTTAGGATTTTTTGGTTTTAAGTTATGATCAGAATTATTCAAATGTTATAGGACAAAAAGCATGAGGAAAGACAGGCTGGTGGTGATTTCTTAGTGGTGATGTGATACTCTGGGCCCTGTAGCCATGTAGTGTACTGGAGAGTGTAGCTTAGTATTTTTGTCATTTATAAGGTATGATTCTTTGAGCATCTCCGAGGTCCTTGTGATCACCTATGCTCATTAAAATTATGATTGCCAATGATTACTATGTCTGTACAATGTTTAAAAAAGTGCACCAAGACTTCTTTTTATAATGAAATGCCTGAAGTCAATGATCAACAGTGTTTGAAAGATCAGAGAAAGGAAAAGAAAGTGAAGGAGGAGGAGGAGGAGGAAGAATGCAGAAAATTAAGAGACAGGAGAAGGAAGAGGAAAGGAAATATAGAGAGAAACTGTTTTTGAGCTGTTGCATACTTAGAAAACAGGAAGAGTGTCTTAATAAGTGAAGTTCTCATAGCTAAAAAGTGAAGTTATCCATGCCTTATAAATACATACGTTCGCAGTTACAGAAGTCTGCTATTTTTATGTGTGCACGAGGAAGTGTGTTAATAAGTGGAGTTAGTCTGTTATAAAGTGAAGTGCTCCGTGCCTTATAAATATACATTCATTAGGAGTTACGCATATAGGTTATTTTTATATAGATGTAATGTTTGTAATGATTCGTATTCTTCTATATTAAAAGCCTTCGCATCAGTTTTGTGTGTTTGTATAAAGATGGGGGGGGGGGGGGAGACAGACAGAGCGAGACAGCGAGAGACAGAGCGAGACAGCGAGAGACAGAGCGAGACAGCGAGAGACAGAAGTTGGAAGGAAGGGATGATGAAAGGGAAGGATAGATGAAATAGGAAGGAAGGAGAAAAGAAGGAGGAGGAAGGAAGGATGGGAAAAAAAGAGGAAGAAGGGGAGAAGAAAGAAAGAAGGATTGATGGAGGGGGAAAAAAAAGGAAGGAAGGACGGGAAAAAGAGAAAGGAGGAATAGGATAAAAGGAGGAAGGAGAGGGGAGAAGAACGAGGGAAGGAAGGGAGGAATAGGATAAAAGGAGGAAGGAGAGGTGAGAAGAACGAGGGAAGGAAGGAAAGAAGGGAGGAATAGGATAAAAGGAGGAAGGAGAGGGGAGAAGAACGAGGGAAGGAAGGAAAGAAGGGAGGAATAGGATAAAAGGAGGAAGGAGAGGGGAGAAGAACGAGGGAAGGAAGGAAAGAAGGGAGGAATAGGATAAAAGGAGGAAGGAGAGGTGAGAAGAACGAGGGAAGGAAGGAAGTGTAAAGTCTTTTTCAAGGCAACGCTACATTCCTTCTGACGGCCTCTGTTTAGATGGTAATGTGGTAGCGGGGTGGTCGTCTGGCTATTTCCGAGCCGTTGTCAATGATGTTGAGACAAGCCTCGGGACAAGTGAACACTTTCTGGGTTTCAGTGCGGTAATGGTGAGAGGTGGGTGGATTCCCGTGCGAACCACTCTGAGACAATGTTTAGTCAAGGGGGAAGTGGTGATAACGTGCCTGTGTGGGTGGGTGTTCAGTAATGCCCAAATGGCAGGTTGACAGGCTTGAAATTATAACACAGTATCTTAATAACTTTTCAACGTGCCTGTGTGAGTGGGTGTTCAGTAATGCCCAAATGGCAGGTTGACAGGCTTGAAATTATAACACTATCTTAATAACTTTTCATATGTATAAATATAGTTACAGCCCCTGGGCGGTTAGCGGAGTGACAATTTTAAACGAATACGTACATAGCCCCTGGGCGGTTAGCGGAGTGACAATTTTAAACGAATACATACAGAACTGAACCTAACTATCTATCAGGGAGATCGGGGAACATTTGAATGCTTATCTGTGTTGACGACCCTTGAAGTGCTGACTGTTGCAGGATGGAGGAGGGCACTGGGGCGATTGAGGCGCCGGCGAGGGGGGTAGACTGCCAGGGCCGGTAACTGTAGCAGCGTTGTTGGCAAGGCGTGGTTGATGAAGCCGCGGAGGTGGTGGCTATGAGGCTGGGGCGTGGTTGAAGGGCCGTGGAGGAGGTTATGAGGCTGTGCTCTGCTGTGCCTTGCCTCGCCTCTGCCGTGTTTGCGGTGGTGTTCACAGGGCTGTAATGGACGGTCACGCCAACCTCTTAACGTGCGTCCTTCACCGCTCGTCGGTCTCGCTCTCTGCCTCTCACTGTCTGGGTTTCTGTCTATTCTCTGGCAGCCCTCCTTGCTTCTTGCTGCTCGTCTCCTCACTGGCCCGTACTTCTCCCTGCCCTTGCCTTCTCGCCTTTGCTCCTCGCTAAGCTCCTCCCCCTTAATTCTTCACGTGACCCTCTCTGCATTACAACTAGGTAATCTATCGCTAGCTAACTAATAATCATTCTAGGGTTCGAGACTGGAGACGAGGATTTCAGAAACGTCTTTCATCCATTCACACCCTCATTCACGCCAATAATCTCTGCTTATCACACACACTCGTTCACCCGTCCACACATCCGCTCACTTGCTCGTTTCTTGTAATATATATCATTCACTCACTTGCATTCCATACTCGTTCACTCGTTACACTTTTGGACCGTTACAGAAGGAAGAGAGGAAAGAGGAAAGAAGGAGGGAAAGAAAATCTCTATTTTTCAACCCTTCTGCATCATCAGCTCTTACATGGGAACTAATGATCTCTCTCTCTCTCTCTCCTTGACAGGTTAGTGACATAATCAGCTCTCCAACGCGATAAGGGGGGAGAGAGAGAGAGAGAGAGAGAGAGAGAGAGAGAGAGAGAGAGAGAGAGAGAGAGAGAGAGAGAGAGAGAGAGAGAGACGAAAAAGGGAAAAGAAGGATAATATGAGAATTAAGCCAGAGAGAGAGAGATAATTAAGTCAGGGAGATATTACGTTAGTGAAAGCACCATATAGTTTCCAACATTTCCAGGCTCACACTCACACACCCACATTTGATAAGGCTTTCTGGGAAATACTTGTAAGATCAGACCCGTATGCTTAAACACACGTAGAGGCTGTGCTAGTATTGCCATGGGTAGTTTTATGAGCCTGGTGATAGTTTGACAAGACTTCTGCACCGTGAACGTGAAAACCACTCATAAGAACCCGACTAATCTCCCGTGTGGCCTTGGGAAATACTTGTAAGATCAGACCCGTATTTTCAAACACACGTAGAGGCTGTGTTGATAGTATTTTCACGGGCGGTTTTATGAGCCTGGGGATAGTTTAACAAGGCTTCTGCACCGTGAACGTGAAAACCACTCATGAGAACCCGACTAATCTCTCGTGTGGCCTTGGGAAATACTTGTAAGATCAGACCCGTATTCTCAAACACACGTAGAGGCTGTGCTAGTATTGCCATGGGTAGTTTTGAGCCTGGGGATAGTTTAACAAGACTTCTGCACCGTGAACGTGAAAACCACTCATGAGAACCCGACTAATCTCTCGTGTGGCCTTGGGAAATACTTGTAAGATCAGACCCGTATTCTTAAACACACGTAGAGGCTGTGCTAGTATTGCCATGGGTAGTTTTATGAGCCTGGTGATAGTTTGACAAGACTTCTGCACCGTGAACGTGAAAACCACTCATGAGAACCCGACTCATCTCCTTTGTGGCCTTGGGAAATATGAGAAATAGTTGTGAGACCCGAAAGTGTGAGAATTTACTACTGTTACGAAAGTGGTTTGATATAAAAAGGGAAAAGAAGAAGAGTATAAAAATATGAGAAGTTAGTTAGGAAGAAATAGAGACAGTACTTTAGTCTAAGTGTGTGTGAGATTACAGCATCCAACAGAGAGAGAGAGAGAGAGAGAGAGAGAGAGAGAGAGAGAGAGAGAGAGAGAGAGAGAGAGAGATGAAGAGGTAAAGAAAAGTAATAATATAATAACCTAGGGACAAATTACGTTAGTCTGAGTGTGTGTAGGAGTTTACGCCATCACACACACACACACACACACACACACACACACACACACACACACACACACACACACACACACACTTTATGGGCACGCACTTTACCTCGTCTCTCTCCCTCTCTCTCTCGCCTAAATAAACCTTGAATTTACTACCATAATAAAAAGCTTCGTTAATTAAGAGCTCTAAGGTGTCGATCGCCCCCCACGTGTTGCAGGTGTAACGAAAAGTTAGATGGTTCAGGAAACTAACGAGAGAAAAATGGTAATTGGCGACACACACACACACACACACACACACACACACACACACACACACACACACACGCGCACACACGTTGCCAGGTGATGGATCGTGAGGCGGGAAAAGGAAAGTGAGAGAAAAAAGAGGAGGAGGAGGAGGAGGAGGAGAGAGTGAGGAAAAGGTAGGAGAAAAAGGAGGAGGAGAGAGAGAGAGAGAGAGAGAGAGAGAGAGAGAGAGAGAGAGAGAGAGAGAGAGAGAGAGAGAGAGAGAGAGAGAGAGAGAGAGAGAGAGAGAGAGTCAGGTTTCGGATCGTATTTTGCTTGTCTAAGTGAAGGTTTCGTCTTGGGAAAATTTCAGGACAGATTTTCTTCGTCTTCTTCGTCTTCTTGATCTCCCTGTGTGTCCTGAGCTTTGAAAGGAAGGGAGGGAGGGAGGGAGGGAGAGGAGGGAAAGAGAGAAGGAGGGAGGAAGGGAAGAAGGGACGGAGAGAAGGAAAAGAGGGAGGAAGGAAGAGAGAGAGGAAGGGAGAGACGAAGGATGGGTAGGTGGAAAAGAAATAGAAGGAAGAGAGAGAAGAAGGGAAGGAGGGAGGAAGGGAAGAAGGGACGGAGAGAAGGAAAAGAGGGAGGGAGGAAGAGAGAGAGGAAGGGAGAGACGAAGGATGGGTAGGTGGAAAAGAGAGAGAAGAAGGGAAGGAGAAGAGGAATTGAGAGAGAAAGGAAGGGAGGAACGAAGATAAGGATGGTGGTCAGGTCAGGTCAGGCCAGGTCACATTAGGTCAGATTTAGTTTTGTTATGTTACGATACGAACAACCAGGATTACAGAGAGAGAGAGAGAGAGAGAGAGAGAGAGAGAGAGAGAGAGAGAGAGAGAGAGAGAGAGAGAGAGAGAGAGAGAGAGAGAGAGAGAGAGAGAGAGAGAGAGAGAGAGAGAGAGAGAGAAAGGACAGAATAGCAAATGAGAAAGGAAAAAGAGTTAAGGAAAAATATAGGAATGAAGACTTTGTCAAAATGAGAGAGAGAGAGAGAGAGAGAGAGAGAGAGAGAGAGAGAGAGAGAGAGAGAGAGAGAGAGAGAGAGAGAGAGAGAGAGAGAGAGAGAGAGAGAGAGAGAGAGAGAGAGAGAGAGAGAGAGAGAGAGAGAGAGAGAGAGAGATAGGACACGTTAGGATAGGTTTGTTTTAAGAACATAAGACACTTTAGCATTACAGGAAGGGAGGGAGAGAGACAAAGGGAGAGAGAGAGAGGGGGGGGGGGGAGGAAGAGAAAGCAAGCAGGAAGGAAGAGAAGCAAGCAGGGAGAGAGGGAGGGAGAGCTAAGTGTCGCGGGGGGTTGGATAAAGTGGGCGGGGAGTTGAGTAAAGTGGAGAGGGACTTGAATGAGGAGAGAGGGATGGCGGGTTGGCGGGGAGGCGACGGAGTGCCCTGGGGAAGACTTGTCACGGGGAAAAGGAGCATTATAGCGTGTGGCTGATTGTCGTGTGTGTGTGTTAGGAGGGAGATAATGTGTGTGAGGGACAGATAGATAGATAGAGAATAGGAGGGAGATAATGTGTGTGAGGGACAGATAGATAGATAGAGAATAGGAGGGAGATAATGTGTGTGAGGGACAGATAGATAGATAGAGAATAGGAGGGAGATAATGTGTGTGAGAGACAGATAGATAGATAGAGAATAGGTGGGAGATAATGTGTGTGAGGGACAGATAGATAGATAGTGAGATAGAGAATAGGAGGGAGATAATGTGTGTGAGGAACAGATAGATAGATAGAGAGATAGAGACTAAAAAAAGACTAATAAAAAGATGAGAGCTGTTAGTGAAAAGAGGAAGGATTATCGTCTGGGAAAGGGAGTGTGAGAGAGAGAGAGAGAGAGAGAGAGAGAGAGAGAGAGAGAGAGAGAGAGAGAGAGAGAGAGAGAGAGAGAGAGAGAGAGAGAGAGAGAGAGAGAGAGAGAGAGAGAGAGAGAGAGAGAGAGAGAGAGAGAGAGATAATAATAGATAGGCAGATAGATAGAGAAAAGAATAAAATAAAATGATAGATAAAAGAAAATGAAGAATAATTAATAAATAGAAAAATATGCATAAATATATAAGGAGAGAGAGAGAGAGAGAGAGAGAGAGAGAGAGAGAGAGAGAGAGAGAGAGAGAGAGAGAGAGAGAGAGAGAGAGAGAGAGAGAGAGAGAGAGAGAGAGAGAGAGAGAGAGAGAGAGAGAGAGAGAGAGAGAGAGAGACCGACCGAATAATCCCCCAAAATTGGCATCCTTCAAACCAACCCCAAAAAGAGAGAGAGAGAGAGAGAGAGAGAGAGAGAGAGAGAGAGAGAGAGAGAGAGAGAGAGAGAGAGAGAGAGAGAGAGAGAGAGAGAGAGAGAGAGAGAGGGCGGGAGGGGGTGAGCGTGGGCGGCAGGGGCGGGGCTAGAGAGAGCGAGAGCTAGAGAGAGAGAGAGGGACAGGGGCGGGGTGGTGGTGGTGGTGGTGGTGATGGAGGTGGTGCTGGTGGTGGTGGTGCCTCACTCTGGTGTTGACTCGCTCAGGAGGAGTATCGCGTCCCCACCATTCCTCAACACCACTCCTCATCACCACTCTCACCACCACCACCACCACCACCACCGCTCTTCATGGGACGCCCTTACCTGTCGCCCTAGATTAATAACCCTACAAGGTAAGATTAAATGTGTGTGTGTGTGTGTGTGTGTGTGTGTGTGTGTGTGTGTGTGTGTGTGTGTGTGTGTATTTGCGATTTAAAAGACCTACGAATTTCTGCCCTCTGTGTGTGTGTGTGTGTGTGTGTGTGTGTGTGTGTATATTTGCAATTTAAAAGACCTACGAATTTCTGCCCTCTGTGCGTGTGTGTGTGTGTGTGTGTGTGTGTATTTGCTATTTAAAAGACATACGAGTGTCTGCCCTCTGTGTGTGTGTGTGTGTGTGTGTGTGTGTGTGTGTGTGTGTGTGTGTGTATTTGCGATTTAAAAGACCTACGAATTTCTACCCTCTGTGTGTGTGTGTGTGTGTGTCATTTGAAATTCCTATGTAATGTGTTTAAATCTGTACCCTGTGTGTGTGTGTGTGTGTGTGTGTGTGTGTGTGTGTGTGTGTGTGTGTGTGAGAGTGTGTGTGTGTGCGTGCCTGTGTGCGTGCCAGGTGATAAGGTTCACCTGGTTAGTTTCGCGTGGAGATTACTCGGAAATTGCACATTTAATACAATATCTCCTTTTTACTCTAAGGAGGAGGAGGAGGAGGAGGAAGAGGAAGAGGAGGAGGAGGAGGTGGAAAAATCCTGAACACTCTTAACAGAAGATTTGATATGCATGTAAATAGAAGGAGGAGGAGGAGGAGAAGAAGACAAAAAAAGAGGAGGAGGAGGAAGAGGAAGTGGAGGAATCCGAAGAAAGCTTAGACAGTGCTGAATATAAATGTGTGGAGGAGGGAGAGAAAGATAAAGAAAACTAGGAGGAGGAGGAGGAGGAGGAGGAGGAGGAAGAGGAAGAAAGAATAAGTGGAGTAATCTTGAGAATTCTTGCTGAGATTGTAGGATATAAATGAGGGAAGGAGGAGGAAGGAAGAGGAGGAGGAGGAGGAGGAGGTGGAAAAGGAAGTGGAGTGAAATCTTGAGAAGGCTTAGAAGATTTGACGTAAATGTGGAAGAGGAGGAAGAGAAGAGTCGGAGGAGGAGGAGGAGGAGGAGGAGGAAAGAAGAAATAATATATGAATTGTTTTTCTTCTTTTTCTTCTTGTTCTTCCTCTTCATTTTCTATTTTTTTTCTTATCTTTTATTTTTCTTCCCTTATCTCTTATAATTTTTCCTCTCTCTCTCTAATTAAGTAAATGTGCGTAGAAGTGACTCTGTTTACTTGCCTGTAGTTTGGTGGTGATGGTGGTGGTGGTGGTGGTGGTGGTGATGGTGGTGGTACTGGTGGTGGTGGTGGTGGTGATGAGGGGGGTTGGGAGGGATCAAGGGAGAAAGGGAATGCTTTTGGTGTTGAGGCGTTGGTGGTGATCGCGGTGGTGGTGGTGGTGGTGGTGTTACTGGTATCAATATTATTTTCTTCCTCCTCCATCTCCTCCTCCTCTTCCTCCTCCTCTTCTTCTTCCGCTTCTTCCTCATCCTCTTTCTCCTTCTCCTCTTCCCCTTCTTTCTCCTTATCTCCCTAATCCTGAGAGAGTGAGAGAGAGAGAGAGAGAGAGAGAGAGAGAGAGAGAGAGAGAGAGAGAGAGAGAGAGAGAGAGAGAGAGAGAGAGAGAGAGAGAGAGAGAGAGAGAGAGAGAGAGAGAGAGAGAGAGAGAGAGAGAGAGAGAGAGAAATGAGAAGAAAAGTTCTGGGTGATCACATTGCACGATTTTACATGAGCTTAAGGCCGCGTCCTTGTATTAGAGAAAGAGAGAGAGAGAGAGAGAGAGAGAGAGAGAGAGAGAGAGAGAGAGAGAGAGAGAGAGAGAGAGAGAGAGAGAGAGAGAGAGAGAGAGAGAGAGAGAGAGAGAGAGAGAGAGAGAGAGAGAGAGAGAGAGAGAGAGAGAAACTTGAGAGATAACTGAGTAATTTCTTATGGTTCTGGGATAGGAGATTGGATAGGAGAGGAGAGGAGACGGGAAGAGAACAGAAGAGGAGGGGTAGGATAGGATAGGATAGGATAGGAGGATGTCATAAGAGAGGACAGAAGGATAGGATAAGTGAGGTAGGATATGGTATGATGGAAGGATAGGAGATTAGAAGAAAGGATAGGTTAAGAGATGATAGCATAGACGGATAGGACATGAAAGGAGAAACAGGAAGGTCTGACAGAAGAGGTAGGATGCTAGAGGTAGGAAACAACAGGATAGAATGTTAGGATAATATAGGATAGGAAAACATAATAAAATTGGATATAATATAATAGACTTGGGTATGTTTCTGGCCTATCCTGTAAAATTGCAAATGTTATGATATTGACTAAAGCATGCTAGATATAGGAAAGGACAGGATATAATGTTAGGATTAGATAGGATAGGATAGGATAGGAAGACATAATAAAATAGGATATAATATAATAGCCTATCCTGTAAAATTCCTAACGTTACAATATTGCCTTAAGGAGAAATAAAGGAGAAAAAATGTTTAATGGTTCTGTAAAGGGAAATTTTAACGAACCGAACACTCGATAGACTCCGCCGAGCATTCCTACAAAGTCTGCAGAGGAAGAGAGGAGGAGGAGGAGGAGGAGGAGGAGGAATAGAGAGATGGGAGTGGGTGGGAAAAGAATACAGAGATAGAACGAGGAGCGAAAAAAGAAGGAGAAGGAAGAAGAGGAGAGGAGAAGATGACGAAGAGGAGAGGAGGAGGAGGAGGAATAGAGAGATGGGAGTGAGTGGGAAAAGAATACAGAGATTGAACGAGGAGCGTAGAGAGAAGAAAGAGGAGGAAGAGGAAGAGGAAAAGGATGACGAAGAGGAGGAGGAGGAGGAGGAGGAGGAGGAATAGAGAGATGGGAGTGGGTGGGAAAAGAATACAGAGATAGAACGAGGAGCGAAAAAAGAAGGAGAAGGAAGAAGAGGGAGAGGAAAAAGATGACGAAGAGGAGGAGGAGGAGGAGGAGGAGGAGAAGGAGGAATAGAGAGATGGGAGTGAGTGGGAAAAGAATACAGAGATAGAACGAGGAGCGAAAAAAGAAGGAGAAGGAAGAAGAGGGGGAGGAAAAAGATGACGAAGAAGAGGAGGAGGAGGAGGAGGAGGAGGAGGAATAGAGAGATGGGAGTGTGTGGGAAAAGAATACAGAGATAGAACGAGGAGCGAAAAAAGAAGGAGAAGGAAGAAGAGGGAGAGGAAAAAGATGACGAAGAGGAGGAGGAGGAGGAGGAGGAGGAGGAGGAATAGAGAGATGGGAGTGAGTGGGAAAAGAATACAGAGATAGAACGAGGAGCGAAAAAAGAAGGAGAAGGAGGAAGAGGAAGAGGAAAAGGATGACAAAGAGGAAGAGAGGAGGAGGAGGAGGAGGAGGAGGAGGAGGAGGAGGAGGAATAGAGAGATGGGAGTGTGTGGGAAAAGAATACAGAGATTGAACGAGGAGCGAAGAGAGAAGAAAGAGGAGGAAGAGGAAGAGGAAAAGGATGACAAAGAGGAGGAGGAGGAGGAGGAGGAGGAGGAGGAGAAAAAGAATGTGAGTCTGAAGCGAATACAGGAATAGTAGAACGAGGTGATGGAGGAGAAGGAGGAGGAGGAGGAGGAGGAGGAGGAAAAGGATGACGAAGAAGAAGGAGAAAAAAAAGGAATGGATAGAAGGGAGTGGGTGTAAAGAAAATAGAGATAATAAAAAGAGGAAAGAGGAGGAGGAGAGGAAGAGGAAGAAGAGGAGGAGGAGGAGGAGGAGGAGGAGGAGGAAAGGGAAAGAAATGATAACGAAACACGATTGACAAGCTCCGTTTACTTTGATCTCTCTCTCTCAGCCCCCTGTATTGACAAGTGGCGTCCGCGAACATTTGGGGAAACTTTCTTCTTCTCTTCTATCGCCAAAATTGAGTCGACCGAAAGTTGTTGAAGGAAAATTCATTGATAAAACTTAGCCGAGTAATTTAGGGACAAAGAGGAGGAGGAGGAGAGAGGCAGAGAGAGAGAGAGAGAGAGAGAGAGAGAGAGAGAGAGAGAGAGAGAGAGAGAGAGAGAGAGAGAGAGAGAGAGAGAGAGAGAGAGAGAGAGAGAGAGAAAGGACAGAATAGCAAATGAGAGAGCAAAAAAAAAGTTAAGGAAAATATAGGAATGAAGACTTTGCCAAAATGAGAGGTTAGGAGAGAGAGAGAGAGAGAGAGAGAGAGAGAGAGAGAGAGAGAGAGAGAGAGAGAGAGAGAGAGAGAGAGAGAGAGAGAGAGAGAGAGAGAGAGAGAGAGAGAGAGAGAGAGAGAGAGAGAATTTCCTCCACCAACCAGCCATATAGATTTTTTGGTTTAATATTTCTCGTCTCAACCATCACCACCACCACCACCATCATCACCACCACCAAACCCATGCATCACCACCATAAAAGAACAACTGTGATTTGTCTATATTACTTTGCGTGCGTGTGTGTGTGTGGGGGGGGGGGGGGGGGGCGATTGGGAGGAAGGGAGGAAGGGAGGAAGGGAGCGAAGGAAGGAAAACATGCAGAGGAAGGGACTATGACATGCAGTGTGTGTGTGTGTGTGTGTGTGTGTGTGTGTGTGTGTGTGTGTGTGTGTGTGTTCGTTCCTTATTTTATCTCCATTCCTATATTCTGCCTTAATTCTTTCCTCTATTTCCTCTCCTTTCATTCCAACTGCCTCCCTCTCTCTCTATCTCGATCTATCTATCTATATACCTCTCTCTCTCCTCCTCCTCCTCCTCTTTCTTCTCCTGTGTGTGTGTGTGTGTGTGTGTGTGTGTGTGTGTGTGTGTGTGTGTGTGTGCTTGTAGCCAGGGCCAGAAGTGGGGGAATAGTTTGAGGGCCAAGAAATGTGAAATAAGTGCTCCGTGCCGCGCGTGGAGCCTCGGCCGGCAAAGGCAAGGCGGAAGCCCTGTGTGCGGGGGTCGGAAGGCTTGGACCGGAATTTTAAAAGATCCGGAGAGGGTTTGTGAAGTAAATATAGATTCCAAGATGCTCACAAGCCTCCCGAGGGAAAGGAATTGGGTATTACGGTCTTGAATATGATCTTACACTCTTTGAACCGATTCTCTTATATTATATTCGGTTTAGATTGTAGTTTTAAAAGGCTTATTATATGTGTTAAGAGGTAAATATAGATTCCAAGATGCTCACAAGCCTCCCGAGGGAAAGGAATTGGGTATTACGGTCTTGAATATGATCTTACACTCTTTGAACCGATTCTCTTATACTCGGTTTAGATTGTAGTTTTAAAAGGCTTATTATATGTGTTAAGAGGTAAATATAGATTCCAAGATGCTCACAAGCCTCGGGGGAAAGGAATTGGATATTACGTTGCTGGATATGATCTTACACTCTTCAAATGGAGTTGTCTTATATCATAACCATTGTATTCAGTTTAGATCGTAATTTTAAAGGATCCGTAGAGGGTTTGTGAGGTAAATATAGATTCCAAGACTCTTACAAGCCTCCCGAGGGAAGGGAATTGGGTATTACGTTGCTGAATATGATCTTACGCTCTTTAAATCTAAGTTTCGTATATTATAAGATGGTATTAGAGGATTAGATAGGATTTGTGAGGTAAATATAGATTCTTTGACTCCCACAACCCGCGGGGGAAAGGGATTGGGTATTACGTTTCTGAATATGATTTTACGCTCTTTAAATCGATTTTCATACATTACGACTGTTTTATTTGGTTTAGATTGTACCTATAAAGGTTTAGACATGATATGTGAGGTATCTATAGACTCCAAGACGTTCACAAGCCTGGAGAGCAAAGGCAATGGAGTGTGTGTGTGTGTGTGTGTGCGCCGGTACACTTTCTTGAGGGGTCTCTTGGGCGACCCCAGCCCGTTAGTGGCACAGGCGAATTTTATTAATAGTGTCTGCCGTGATGTATGACCCTTGCCTGGCCCTTGCTGTCCCCCGGTGCTCCACTTGAACGAAGTCGCTGAAGTTAGGGTTGACTGAAGATCTCGGCAGTAATATTCCGACACTCGGCGATGGTTGAAAAATGTCAGTGTGCATCGGTGGGACTCGAACTTAGGTCCCTGGGCTCACTACGTCCGCACGCTGACCACTCGGCCACCGCCTTCTGAGAAACATTGGTGAAATATTTTTTTCAAGACGCAAAACGAGGTAACGAAAGATAAATAAACATCTTAATCGATGTTTTCGTACTAAGTTATGTGTTTTTAGTAGTTTGTGAAGCTTGGGGCGAAAAAAATATACGAGAAGAAATAGTGAAAGAAAATTATTGCAGCGAGATTACAAAAGTGACAAACATAATTGTAGATAAAGTAATGGATGTTGTCGTACTAAATTGCATGTTTCCTTCGTAGTTTATGAAGCCTGGGGTGGAAAAAAATATACGAGAAAAAGATTAGTGAAAGAAAATTATTGCAGCGAGATTACAAAAGTGACAAACATAATAATAGCTAAAGTAATGGATGTTGTCGTACTAAATTACATGTTGTTTTAGTAGTTTATAAAGCTTGGAGCGGAAAAAAATATATATACGAGAAAAAAAAGTTAGAGGATATTATTAAACCAAGATTACAATAGTGACAAACATAATAATAGCTAAAGTAATGGATGTTGTCGTACTAAATCACATGTTGTTTTTGAAGTTTGTTAAGTCTTAGCGAAAAAAATATATATACGAGGAAAAAAAAGTTAGAGAGCATTATTAAACCAAGATTACAATAGTGACAAACATAATAATAGCTAAAGTAATTGATGTTGTCGTACTAAATCACATGTTTTTGGAGTTTGTGAAGTCCTAGCGAAAAATAAATATACGAGAAAGAAAAAATTACTTCAAGAATATTAACATCGCAAGACTTGAAGAGACACGGAGCCAGGTGACGAAAGTGATATAAACACCTTAATTAACTTTCTTACCTGTTGATATATCTTTTTTTCTTACCTGGAGAGACTTTTATATAACGTTAAAAATAAATAAAGTAAGGAAAGGTGAAAATTGCCAAGGAAAATTATGAAAAAAATGAGATGAGGAAAAAGGGAGAAGAAAATGATGGATAGAAAATGGGAGGAAGAGAAGAAAAGGAAGAAGAGAGAAGAAAGAGAGGGAAGCAAGGGAGGAAGGGAAAGGAAGGAGATAAAAAAGAATAATGAGATGGAAGAAAAAGAAGGAGACAAGGAAAAAAAAGAAGAAAAGGATGGAGACAGAAGATGGGAGGAAGGGAAGGGAAGGACGAAGAGAGGAGAAAGAGAAGGAAGAGAGGGAGGAAGGGAAGGGAAGGAGATAAAAAAAAAGAATAAAGAGAGGGAAGAAAGAGAAGGAGACAAGGAAAAGAAAAGAAAAGAATGGAGATAGAAGATGGAAGGAAAGGAAGAAAAGAAGGAAGCGGAAAGGAAAGAAAGGGAGGACGGGAAGGAGATAAAAAAAGAATAAAGAGAGGGAAGGAATACAAGGAAACAAGGAAAAAAAAGAAGAAGAAAAGGATGGAGATAGAAGATGGGAGGAAGGGAAAGAGAAGAAAGAAAGGGAAGGAGAGGAAAGAGGAGAAAGAGAGGGAAGGAAAGGAACAATAATAAAAGAAAAATGAAGATGGAGATGTCGGAGGGAAGGAAGAGAGAGAAAGGGGAGGAAGGTAGAGAATGAAAGGGAAGGGAAGGAGATAAGAAAAGAAAGAAAAAGGAGAAAGAAATGGAGGAGAGGAAGAATGGAGAGAGAGAAAGGAAGAAAGGAAGGAAGGGAGAGAAAGGGGAGGAAGGTAGAGAATGAAAGGGAAGGGAAGGAGATAAGAAAAGAAAGAAAAAGAAGAAAGAAATGGAGAGAGAGAAAGGAAGGAAGGAAGGGAGGGAAAGTAATGAAAGTAAGGGAAAGAAAGGAGATAAGAAAAAAAAGAGAGAGAGGGAAAGGAGA
>NC_066513.1:27932436-27934936 GCF_024679095.1 Eriocheir sinensis
AAAATTAATGGAAAGGAAGGGAAGAGAAGGGAAGAGAAGGGGAGGAAAGCGAAGAATAGCAAGAAGAAGGAGAGAGAAAGGAATGGGAGGGAAGGAAGGAAGGAAGGAAGGAACAAGGAAATACAAGGAAAGGAAAACGAGGGACAAGGAAGGGAAGGGAAGAACAAGGATGGAAAAATTAAAGGAAGGGAAGGGAACAGAAGAACAATGTGAGTGATTAAGTGATAAGGAAGGAAGGGAAGTAAAGGGGAAGAGACAGGGAAGGAAAGGAAACGAAAAGAAGAGAAGGGAGAAGAAGAACATAGAAAGGAAGAAAAAGGAAGGGAAGGGAAGGGAACAGAAGAACAATGTGAGTGATTAAAGGATAAGGAAGGAAGGGAAGTAAAGGGGAGGGGAAAAAGGAGAAAGAAAGTAAAAGGAAGAACAGAGAAGAAAAGGGGGAAGAATGACATAGAAAGGAAGAAAAAGGAAGGGAAGGAAAGGGAACAGAAGAACAATGTGAGTGATTAAGGGAAATGGAAGGAAGGGAAGTAAAGGGGAGAGGAAGAAAGAGAAAGAAAGATAAAGAAAGAACAGAGAAGAAAAGGGGGAAGAATGACATAGAAAGGAAGGCAAAGGAAGGGAAGGGTTAGGAAGAGCAGGCAAGATAAATTGAAAGGCAAGAAGTAGCGAAGGAATAACAAGAAACCAAGAAAAGGAATGGGAGGCAAAATGAAGAGGAAAGGAAGTGTAGGAAGGGAAAGGAAAGGAAACAGAAGGGAAGTGAAGGGCGGGAAAGTAATTGTGAGTGCTATCGTTTGCCTCCTGACACGTATTGTAGAAGAAACTCCGTGATTGGTTGGTTCAGGTGACTAATAGCGTGAGACAAGCCTTCTGATTGGCTCCTAGACCGACCAGATTAATGAGGGTTGCTGAGAGAGAGAGAGAGAGAGAGAGAGAGAGAGAGAGAGAGAGAGAGAGAGAGAGAGAGAGAGAGAGAGAGAGAGAGAGATAGAGAGAGAGAGAGAGAGAGAGAGAGAGAGAGAGAGAGAGAGAGAGAGAGAGAGAGAGAGAGAGAGAGAGAGAGAGAGAGAGAGAGAGAGAGAGAGAGAGAGAGAGAGAGAGAGAGAGAGAGAGAGAGGTGATTTGATTGATTGAGGGATTGAAACTTACTTTACAGAGAGAGAGAGAGAGAGAGAGAGAGAGAGAGAGAGAGAGAGAGAGAGAGAGAGAGAGAGAGAGAGAGAGAGAGAGAGAGAGAGAGAGAGAGAGAGAGAGAGAGAGAGAGAGAGAGAGAGACAAAAACGTAGGCGTCGATCAATTGAAATTTGCGTAGAGAGAGAGAGAGAGAGAGAGAGAGAGAGAGAGAGAGAGAGAGAGAGAGAGAGAGAGAGAGAGAGAGAGAGAGAGAGAGAGAGAGAGAGAGAGAGAGAGAGAGAGAGAGAGATATAGAGAGAGAGAGAGAGAGAGAGAGAGAGCAAGGATTTATGGATTAGATATTCGAAGTGGGTGGAACAAGATGGAATGAGAGAGAGAGAGAGAGAGAGAGAGAGAGAGAGAGAGAGAGAGAGAGAGAGAGAGAGAGAGAGAGAGAGAGAGAGAGAGAGAGAGAGAGAGAGAGAGAGAGAGAGAGAGAGAGAGAGAGAGAGAGAGAGAGAGAGAGAGACCTGCAAATGAGATTATGATTGAACTGAGCTATGAAGACGAGAAGGAAGGAAGGAAGGAAAGAAGGAAGGAAGGGAGGGATGGAGGCAGCGGTGAAGGCCATTAACCAGTCGTAGTGTGAACCCTGCATTCTTAAACCTATCGGGACCTCAAACTCTCCCGCCCCTTCACATCAACTGTTTCAAAAGCCCAAAAAGAAGATCAGTCGGGCTTGCATGAGTGGTATTTTAGGTTTACGGTGCAGAGGAAGGGTCAAACTACCACCGGGGTCAAAAAACTACCCCGGGAAATGCCCAAAACGCCCATGAAAGCCTTATCAAATATGTGTGTCTGGGCGCCGAAATGTGTAAGAATGTGACCCTTTTTAAAACCCGTAATAATAAACCCGAAAAGGAGATCAGTCGGGTTGTAATGAAGGGTATTTTTAGGTTCACGGTACAGAAGAAGGGTCACACTACCACCAGGGTCATAAAACTACCCCGGGAAATGCCCAGAACGCCTATGAAAGCCTTGTCAAATATGTGTGTCTGAGCGCCGAAATGTGTAAGAATGTGACCCTTTTTAAACTCGTATTCTTAAACCCATACAAGAGATCAGTCGGGCTCTCCTGGATGGTATTTTTAGGTTCACGGTACAGAAGAAGGGTCAAACTACCACCGGGGTCATAAAACTACCCCGGGAAATGCCTCAAACTCCTACGAAAGCCCTGTCAAATATGTGTGTCTGGGCGCCCAAATTTGTAAAAATACGACCCTTTTTTAAACCCATATTCTTAAACCCGAAAAGGAGATCAGTCGGGTTGTAATGAAGGGTATTTTAGGTTCACGGTACACAAAAAGGGTCAAACTACCACCAG
>NC_066513.1:27944936-27947436 GCF_024679095.1 Eriocheir sinensis
TTTAGCGGCAAGAAGCGAGCGGCCCGGAGAGGAGGGAGGAGATAGGGCCCCTCAGCACCTCCACCTACTACCATGGCTACTTTATATTGTTAGAAGCGTCTCATCATTATTAGTTGGTGTCACACAGAAGGTTTAGTGGCGAGTAGCGGGCTGGATAGGAAGCCACGCCGTGATGTAGCAGCCAGGGAAGCATTGGACGGGGCCGCTAAACGCCTCCAGCTACTAAGACATATAAATTTTCGGTATCTTCGTCTTGGTCTTTACTTGGCATCATACAGAAGGTTTAGCGGCGAGTATCGGGCTAGGGAGGGAATGGACGGGGCCGCTTAACCCCTTGACTGCGGCTTTCCTACCAGAAGACCTCACCAAACTGCTAGAATGTAACAAAAAGTGGCTGTTACAATTCTATGAAGCAAAATGTAAAGTCCTGCACCTTGGGAGGGATATCCAGCACACCAATACCACATGGAAACACTCCACTATCCACCACAGAGCCAGAGGAAGACCTGGGACTCTAATGCTACCAGGCTACCAGAAAAGCCAAATCCGTGCCAATCGCAGCGGACGGGTTAACACCTCCACCTACTGAGACCGCTACTTATCCTCAGCGTCTTCATCTCAGGTGGTTGTTAGTTTAGCGTAATACAGAAGCCTCTCCCAATGTTATCCGGTTCTCCGTCTGATGTTAGTGTACTCAGCCTTGCTTCGGTAAAGGTTCTAATTTTATCTCTCCGCTTGGTTCTCTGTCTGATGTTAGTGTAATTCATTCTGTTCTGGCAAAGGTTCTAATTACATCTCTCCACCTTTCAGATAGATAGATATAGATACATACATACATACATACATACATACATACATACATAATTAAATAGATGGAAAGAGAATGAGAGATTGATTGATTGGCAGAGAGAGAGAGAGAGAGAGAGAGAGAGAGAGAGAGAGAGAGAGAGAGAGAGAGAGAGAGAGAGAGAGAGAGAGAGAGAGAGAGAGAGAGAGAGAGAGATCCCCCTCCCCCCTTACCTGAGTGCGTGCCTGCCTGGAAAATTCGTCACTCTCGATGAGGTCTCTTCGTGTGATTGTGTCTCATTGCCGCGGAAAAGCCGATACCCCGCTTGGCGCTTTCCAGAATTCCAGGCCCTAATGAGTCTTCTTCCTCCTCCTCCTCCTCTTCTTCTTCTTCTTCTTCTTCTTCTTCCTCCTCCTCGGGCTCTTCCTCTTCCTCCTACGCCGCCTCCGCCTCCCCCTCCTCCTGCTTCTTCTTTTCTTCTTCTTCTGGTTCTTTTTCTCCGATTCTATTTTTTTTTCGTTTTTCTCTTTTTTCATTTTTCTTATTATTAGTTTCATTGTTATTTTGGTTGTTGTTGTTGTTGTTGTTGTTGTTCTTCTTCTTCTTCTTCTTTTTCCTCTTCCTTTTCCTCCTCCTCCTCCTCCTCCTTCTCCTCCTCTTCCTCCTCATCCTCATCATAATCTTTATTTAACTAACAAGCAAAACAAAGAAAAGAGAGAAAAAATAAATAATAATAATAATAACAATAATAATAATAATGATAATAATAATAATAATAATAATAATAACAATAATGATAATAATAATAAATGTCTCGCACCTCTTTCCAAAATGCCGTGTTCTGATTGGCTAACGGCTGGACGTATCTCACGCCTGATTGGCCCAATTTCCTGAACTGCAGCAGCCAGCCAAACGTTTCAAGGGAAGGGAGAAAAAAACGTTGATTAGTCGTACTGTATGGCGAGAAATATGGAACGTTTGGTAATAAGGGGAAGATGAGGAGGGGAGAAAGAAGAAGGGGAAGGGAGGGAGAGAGGTGGGGGAAAGAGAAGGGAGGAGGGAAGATAGTTAATGAGGAGATGGGAAAGGGGAAGGGAAGGGAAGAGAAGGCAGAGAGGCGAATGGAAAGAATAGGAAAGGGAAGGAAAGGAAAGAAAGGGAAAGGAAAATTAAGGAAGGGAAAGGAAGGAAGAGGAAGGGAAAGGAAAGCGAAAAGAAGGAAAGGGAAGGAAGAAAGAGGGAAATAAAGGAAGGAAGGAAAAGAGAGGGGAAGGAAGGAAGGAAAGAGACAACAGGGGAGAAGGATAGAAACGGGGAAGGAAAGGAGAGGAGGGAAGGGAAGCGAATAGGAAAGTAGAGACTGAAGGGCTTTGTAGAGTGGTAGAAGGCAGGGCGTGGTGCAATGAGAGAGAGAGAGAGAGAGAGAGAGAGAGAGAGAGAGAGAGAGAGAGAGAGAGAGAGAGAGAGAGAGAGAGAGAGAGAGAGAGAGAGAGAGAGAGAGAGAGAGAGAGAGAGAGAGAGAGAGAGAGAGAGATAAGGAGGTGTACGTGAGGTATGAGATGCAAGGCTACCGAGGATATACGTACACACACACACACACACACACACACACACACACACACACACACACACACACACACACACACACACACACACACACACACACACACACACACGAAATTCCTCTTCCTCTTCCTATTCCTGTCTCTCTCT
>NC_066513.1:27957436-27964936 GCF_024679095.1 Eriocheir sinensis
GACACGATTTTGACCCCCAAGTCCTGACGCATTGAACGCTTTTGAGTTTAACGCCGCGCATTTCGTAATCGAACTTCTTATTCCTCGTTCCAACTTGAAGGACCTGGCACTTGTCTACGTTAAAGGGCATCTCCCATCTATCCGACCAAGCTGAAATTTTGTGCAAATCCTCTTGGAGGCTTTGCCTGTCTTCGTCAGTGAGAACCGAGTTACCAATCTTTGTGTCGTCTGCAAATTTACTAATGCGGTTATTGAGTCCAACATCCACGTCGTTGATGTAAATAATGAAGAGCACTGGGCCAAGAACCGAGCCCTGAGGGACGCCACTAGTGACAGGCGCCCACTCTGAGTTAAATCCGTCAATCACTACTCTTTGTTGTCTGTTGCTCAACCAATTCGCGATCCATTGGTTTACCTGACCGTCAATACCTATTTGTTTTAATTTGTAAAGTAATTTATGATGCGGACTTTATCAAACGCTTTCTGAAATCAAGATAGACTACGTCCAGTGATTTGGTTACGTCATAAACAGTGAAGAGGTCGTTATAAAAGGTTAATAGATTTGATAGGCAGGATCTTTTATTTCGGAAGCCATGTTGTGAGTCCCCAATTAATGAGTGGCTTTCAAGGTAACTCACAATTTTGTCTCTAATTATGCCCTCAAGTAGCTTACCTACAACCGAAGTTAGACTAATGGGCCTGTAATTACCTGGTACTTTTGTCTCCTTTCTTAAAATCGGTGTCACGTTAGCCTTTTTCCAATCTGAAGGGACAATGCCTTGTCGCAAGGACATATTGAATACGGTTGTGAGGGAGGAGAGTATTTCGCTCTTTGTTTCTTTCAGCAGAGTTGGATATACTTTATCAGGTCCAGGACTTTTATTTGTTTTAAGTGATTTGAGGGCTTTAAGGACTTCATCGGGTTTTATTTCAAAGTTAGACAATGCATGCTCAGGATTTACATTAGTACTGGTGTTGGTGGTGGTGGAGGACTGTTATTATTAAACACCGAGGAAAAGTAATTATTTAATAGGTTTGCAACGTGTTGGCTGTCAGTCACTAGTGCACCGTCGCTGTTTATTAAAGGTCCAATTCCACTTCTGATCGCCTTTCTGTTGTTTATGTAACTGAAGAAGGATTTCGGATTATTTTTACAGTTGGCTGCAAGAGAGAGAGAGAGAGAGAGAGAGAGAGAGTCCAGAAAAAGAGGAAGGATGGAGGAGAATGAAAAACAGTAAGAGGAAAGAGGAAGGACAGAAGGAGGAGGAGGAAGAGGAGGAGGAGGAGGAAAATGTTGGAAGAAAAATAAAGTAATACATTTTGCGAAGAGAGAGAGGTAAGGAAGGAAGGAAGGAAGGAAGGAAGGAAGGAATTAAGGGAGAGGAAAGGAAAGGAAAAAGAGAGAAAAAGGAGAGAAAAGGGAGAGAGAGAGAGAGAGAGAGAGAGAGAGAGAATGAATGGAAAGTATCAATATTATGTTTCAATGTGTTTCGAGAAAGGGAATTACCGCTACTTGGAATTCACACACACACACACACACACACACACACACACACACACACACATTCTTCTGCTAATATATTACTAAGTGTGGGTGGTATCGTAGAGAGAGAGAGAGAGAGAGAGAGAGAGAGAGAGAGAGCGGTGGGGGGGAGCAATATATCTACAAATTGAGAGAGAAGAGAAAGAAATGATCAATGTGTGTGTGTGTGTGTGTGTGTGTGTGTGTGTGTGTGTGTGTGTGTGTGTGGGTTTGGGTGGGTGTGGGCGTTTGTCGTTTTTGGGGGTCAGTGAGTGTGTGGGTGGTGATGTATGTGTGTGTGTGTGTGTGTGTGTGTGTGTGTGTGCGAAGGTCAGTTGACAACACTGTCTTGCCCGTGAATTGGTGACTTTGGCAATACTGTTTGAGCTGTCGTATTGACGCTCACCTACTCCTCCTCCTCCTCCTCCTCCTCCTCCTCCTCCTCCTCCTCCTCCGTCTTATCTTCTTGTTCCTCCTCCTTCTTCGTTCACACTTTTTATCCTCCTCCTTTTCAGTTCCACCGTCTCTTCCTCCTCCTCCTCCTCCTCTACCTCCTTCTCCTCCTCCTCCTCCACCTTCTCTTCCTTTCCTTCCTATTTTTTGCTTCTCTTTTATCTTCTTTTCTTTGTTTTCTTCTTCCTTTTCCTCTTAAACATATATTTCAATCTTTCTTATTTTCTTTCTTCTTCCTCTTCCTCCTCCTCCTCCTCCTCTTTTTCTTCTTCCTTATCATTTTTCTCTGCTGTTTCCTTTTCCTCTTTCTCTTTTTTTTTTGTTGTTTCTTTGTCCTTGTCCTCTTGAACATATATATTTCCATCAGTCTTATTTTCTGTCTCCTTCCTCTTCCTCCTCTTCCTCCTCCTCTTTTTCTTCTTCCTTCTCCTTTTTCAGTTCTATTTTCTCTTCTTCCTTTTTGTTTTCTTGTTTTCCTTTTGAACTTATAATATTTCCATCAATCTTATATTCTGTCTTTTTCCTCTTCCTCCTTTTCCTCTTTTCCTTCTTTTCTTCGTCTTCTGCTTCATAATAATCCCCCTCCTCCTCCTCCTCCTCCTCCTCCTCCTCGTCGTCGTCGTCCGTTGGTATGGCCTCCAGGTGTGTTATGTACTAATTAGTCTGGTCACCTGCATACACACACACACCTGTTTCCCCTTATTAGCATACCTGGCCCTCCATGACGACCTTGTAACGCTGACGATGATGGTAAAAATGTGTGTCGGGGTGGGTGGGGGGATGGGGGGGGATTGTGTCTCGGAGGGGTTATATGTGTGTGTGTGTTAGGGGTGGGGGTGGGTGGGGGGTTGTGTCTCGGAGGGTTATATGTGTGTGTGTGTGTGGGGGGGGTAAGTGAGGGAGGTGTTTGTTATTGGTTTTTTTGTTGTTGTTTTCCTTCTCCTCCCCCCACCCACCCTCTCTCTCTCTCTCTCTCTCTCTCTTTCTTCTCTTTTGTTTCTCTCTCTTTCTTCATTCTTCTTTTCTATCTTTTTTCTCCTCTTCCTCCTTTTCTTCTTCCTTCACGTTTTCCTCTTCTTTTTCATCTTTTTTTTTTTTGTCTGTGCTTCTAACTGTCTGTCTGTCTATCTGTCTATCTAGGTCTGTCTCCCTAACCTTCCTCTTCCCTCTTGTTGCAGGCCACCGTCTCAGTCCCTGGCCTCGGCTCGCCCGGGATAGGCAGGCAGGCAGGTTGGTAGGCTTCACCATGACGCCTCACCCCGCCTCGCTCTCCTATTTACGTCCACGCCTACCCTCGCCAGGCCTGGAGGTGCCCGAGGCGGTGAAGGCCCCGTAGTCACCCCGCCCAACGCTACCCCTCTAAGCCTCTCGCCCTAAAGAACTCCTCGCCCTTGGATCCACTGACACGGAGGTTCAGATTCTATACAAGGCTTACCAGGAAGGATCAGACGCTTTCTCGTGCATTCACAAAGGATCAGAAGTTATCTAAGACTTCACAAAGATTCATAAACTCTCTCGTGCATTCACAAAGGATCAGAAGCTATCTAAAGCGTCACAGAGGACAAGAAACTACGTGGTTGATGTTCATAAGCTACCCAAGGCTTGACACAAAAGATCAGACGCGCTCTCACTCACCCACAGATGATCAGAAACTACCCAAGACCGCACAAAGAATAAGGAACTATTAATACTTGCTTGAGGATCGGAAACTAAGAACTATAAACCGCTCAAGCCTCTAAAACCAGCACCAAAGGATCAGAAACCACTTGAAAAACGACAGCAACGTTCACAAACACACACAGAGATAGGATTGAAACGCTTAACGCCTTATGCTTCATCAGAAAGGCTCAGAAACGACAAAAACGATCGGAAACATACATAGAAAGGCTTGAAACGCTTTTTACTTCATCACAAAAGCTCAGAAACCACTTGAAACGACAAAAAACGATCAGAAACACACAGAGAGAAAGGATTGAACGCGTTAACAGCTTCATTCTACATCACAGAGGCTCCAGGTATAGCAGAGAGGGTCAGAAAACCCCTTGATAAAAAGACGATGAAGATTCCTACCAGGCTATCGTTGAAGGGTTAAAGGCAGAGAGCGGAGCGGTGAGTGGAGTGTTTTAACGGAGCCCAAACTCTTGAAGGGCGCAAGTTGGCCCTGTCCCCGAGGCGTCCCTTCTCCTCGAGTGGCGATCAGAGGTGGATTGAAGAGGAAGAAGAGGATTGAAGAGGAGGATTGAGTGGTGTAGGTGAAGTGCCCGGCCCGTTGACTGCCTTTGTTTGTGAGTGTGTGTTTGTGTATGTGCGTGTATGTGTGTGTGTGTTTACCCCGTGAAAGACAGCGAGCCGCCAAGTTTGTGTGATTCGCTTCCTCTCACGGGAAATTTACCAACTTTTTGTTCCGGCCAGCCCTGAGAGAGAGAGAGAGAGAGAGAGGGAGAGGGAGAGCACTGGCTGGCTGTCCCCTGTCGGCCCTAACAACAAGACAGAGAAAGGGAGAGGGAGAGAAGACAAAAAAGCGAACCTAAATAAAAGAAGAAAGAAAGAAAGAACGTTGACGAGAGAAAATAAGAAATAGAAAAGAAGTAGAAAAAGGAAACATCAATAAACCGAATGAGAAAGAGGAAATCAGAAGGAAAAGAAGAGAAAGAGAAGAGAAAAAGATAGAAAAAGATAGACGAGTGAACAGTGAAAAGGAAGAAAACGAATAAGAAAGAAAGAAAGAAAAGCAAAAAAAAACGAAAGAAAGAAAGAAAATAAAGAAAAGGAATAAGAAATAAGAAACAGTAAAAGAAAGAGAGAGAGAAACAAAAAAAAACATATTAAAGAAAGAAAAGAAAAGAAGAAAATCAAGAAAATCAAGCTAAAAACCACAACCAATAGACAATACGAGAGAGAGAGAGACTGAATCCCCAACAGTTATCAGAAGAATAAAAAGAAGAAGAATCAAAAAGGAATCCAGTCACATATTATTTTCTCTATACTCTTTGATGCGACTGACCTCAAGAATTCAAACCCAATCAAACGTCGACTTAAATAACAACAAGTAACAGTTAGCAGGCTTCTCCTCCTCCTCCTCCTCCTCTTCCTCTTCTTCCTTCACTTCCTCCTCCTCCTCCTCCTCCTCCTCCTCCGCCTCCTTCTGCGTCTGACCTCAGTTGTCGCAAGGGAAAAAAATAAAAAGAAAGTCGTGGGCGGAAAAAGCGAAGGAATGGCATGAAAGACATATTCTGAGACCGAGTTGGGAGAGGAAAAAAAATAAGAGGAGGAAAAAGACAGAAAGAGGAGGAAGAAGAAGGGAGAGGAATAAAGAGGGAGCGAGAGATTACACACACACACACACACACAGATAGACAGACAAAGAGGAAAAAGGACACGCTGAAGAAGAGAAAAAGAGAGCAAACCTGAGAAAGACAAGAGAAAGAGAGAGAAGAAGAAAGAAAACGATTAAAAAGAAAGTGTGTGAGTGAAAGAGAGAGAAAAAGAGCAACAGGAAACAAACAAAGGGCAAGAGAAGTCAAGTATTTAGAGAGAGAGAGAGAGAGCGTAAAAAATCCTGCTGCGAATCGTAATAGCTAAGGTCATATAAAGTCACCAGGTCAAGCTCACGAGGTCAAGGTCACCACTTCAAGGTCACCAAATCAAGGTCATCAGGTCACCTCATGGCACCAGCGCTCGGGGTCAACATGGCTCTCCAAGATGACCTCTTCCCGGGGGTCATCCTGCCGCAGCCGGGGTCGTCGCTCCCCCCTGAGGCCGTGAGCCTGACCCCACATGACCTTACCCCCGCACCCCTACACAACGCAGGTGGGTGCCCTCTTGTTATTGTTGTTGTTTTGTTATTGTTGTTGTTATTATTATTATTATTATTATTATTATTATTATTATTATTATTATTATTATTATTATTATTATTATTATTATTATTATTATTATTATTATTATTATTATTATTACTACTACTACAACTACTACTACTACTACTACTACTACTACTACTACTATCACAGAGAGAGAGAAACACACACACACACACACACACACACACACACACACACACACACGGAGGACAACATCACTCCCCGCTAAATCAGTGACCGCCGATTGGGTTAAGCGCTGGTCACGGCCGATCAAACAGTGGGGCGACAGGACCTGACGGCCGACCAATCACGAGCCAGAGAGCGTAAATGGACCGTTCTGATTGGCGGACACGATTGGGTTACGTCATCGCTCATTGGCTCCTGTGCTTGCTTGTTTTTTTTTGTTTTTGTTATTGTTGTTGTTTTTGTTGTGTTCTTTCTTTCATTATGTTTTTTTCTCGTTTTTTCTTCATTATTTGGTTTTCTTTTATTTATTTGAATGTATTTTTTATAGTCTCTCTCTCTCTCTCTCTCTCTCTCTCTCTCTCTCTCTCTCTCTCTCTCTCTCTCTCTCTCGTAACAGATAAACAGTATTGGAAGAGAAAGAAAGAGAGGGAGAGAGAGAGAGAATATCCCAGCTTCCTGTCTAGTCTTTATATTAGCTGTCAAGAGAGAGAGAGAGAGAGAGATCATTAATATTTTTCTCTCACCTTTACTGGAGAGAAAATTATCACCATTCTCTCTCTCTCTCTCTCTCTCGCTCATTTATTCTTGTTATTTTTACTAGTTTTCGGTTATTCTTAGCGCCTCCTCCTCCTCCTCCTCCTCCTCTTCCTCTTCCTCATCATCATCTTCCTCTTCACTTTCCGCTCGTTAATTTTCCTCCACCATCACCTCTACATCTTCCTCCTCCCCCTCCTCCTCCTCCTCCTTCTCTCTCTCTCTCTCTCTCTCTCTCTCTCTCTCTCTCTCTCTCTCTCTCTCTCTCTCTCACTCTCTCTCCTCCTCCTCTCTCTCTCTCTCTCTCTCTCTCTCTCTCTCTCTCTCTCTCTCTCTCTCTCTCTCTCTCTCTCTCTCTCTCTCTCTCTCTCTCTCTCTCTCTCTCTCTCTCTCTCTCTCTCTCTCTCTCTCTCTCTCTCTCTCTCTTTCCTTCAATCCTCAAGTGATATTATTGCAAGGAACTTTATCCCATCTCGGTCCCTCAAATATCCTTCACTGATCCCTCTGTCCCCTCTTTCTCCTTCTCCTCCTCCTCTTCCTTTTCCTCCTCTTCTTCTTCCTCCTCCTCCTATTCTTCCTCCTCCTCCTCCTCCTCTTCTTCCTTCTGTCTTTGCACCTTTTCCTCCTTCTATTTTAGTATTCTCGCTCTCGTTCTTGTTATTTTCTACTATATTATTCTCCTCTTCTTCTTCTTCCTCCTTCTCCTCCTCCTCCTCTTCCTCCTCCTTCTATTTTCGTATTTCTGTTCTTGTTCTTGCTATATTTTTTTCCTTCCTGCTCTTCTTTTTATTCTACTCTTTCTCCTCCTCCTCCTCCTCCTACTCCTCTTCCTCCTCCGCCCTATCCTTTTCACTCCATCAAACTTGAAAGGAAATACACATTGAGAAGGTATTGCCCCACTCTCTCTCTCTCTCTCTCTCTCTCTCTCTCTCTCTCTCTCTC
>NC_066513.1:27969936-28042436 GCF_024679095.1 Eriocheir sinensis
ATCCCAGACCACTTGGACGACCCCGCCACATACCCGGACGGTCACTTAGGACGACTCTTCTTCACGCTGCAATACGTTAGCGACGGCGAGAAATTACAAGTGGGTATTTTGAGGGTACGGAACCTGCCCTCACGTACCCTGGGCTCCACTAACGCCTGTGACCCCTATATAAGGTTAGTGGTTAGTGGTTAGTGGTTAGCGTAATGGGGTGAGAAATAGGTTTTATATGTGTTGCAAGCTCAGTGTCTTTATCTACCAAGCTATCAATCCATTCACCCTGCTATCTATCTATCTATCTATCTATCTATGTGTTTAGCTGTACGTGTGTTGGTGTGTGTGTTGCAGGCTCAGTGTGTTGCCAGACGAGCGCCGTTACCTACAGACCAAACAGAAGAAGAAGACTTGTAACCCAGTTTTCGACGAGCACTTCGGATTTCACGTGAGTTGTGTGGAGGGGAAGGTGTTTATGTGTGTGTGTGTGTGTGTGTGTGTGTGTGTGTGTGTGTGTGTGTGTGTGTGTGTGTGTGGAGGGGGTAGTAAGCGTGTGGGTGTGGGTGTGGGTGTGGGTGTGTGGGTGTTTATCTGTCTATCTGTTTATCTATCTATAGCTCTCATTATTTTTTTCCTTATATTCAGACAAGTAATATATTTCAATTCAGTCTCTCTCACTTTCTTCCTTCCTTCCTTCCTTCCTTCCTTCCTTCTTTCTTTCTTTCCTTCCTTCCTTCCTTCCTTCCTTCTTTCCTTCCTTCCTTCCTTCCTTGTTTCTTTCCTTCCTTCCTTCCTCCCTTCCTTTCTTCCTTCCTTTCCTATACCCTTCTCTTCCGCTGAGAGAGAGAGAAAGAGAGAAGAAAAGAAAGATAAAAAGAAGAGAAAGGAAAACGAAAAAAAGAGAACGAGAGAAATAGAAAGGAGAGCGAAAGAATGGAAGAGACATACATACATACAGACAGACAGACAGACACACTCGTTATAACAGCTGACGGGAACTTGCAGGCTGTTAGCTATAAGTCGGAGGCCACGAGTCGCCTCTTAGCGGAAGGGATTCTTAAAAGATCTTTGGTTCCAGGAAGTGTCCGTCTGTCTGTGTGTGTGTGTGTGTGTGTTTGTGAAGAAAGTGAGTTAGTTTTAATTGACGTGTGTACTTGAGAGAGAGAGAGAGAGAGAGAGAGAGAGAGAGAGAGAGAGAGAGATATGGTATTCCTACTCAGATATCATTACTACTACTACTACTACTACTACTACTATTATTACTATTACTTCCATTGTATCTCTGTATCCCTATCTGTGTCTCTATATGTTTAAGGATGTATGTATGTCTATATGTAACACCACCATCATCACCACCACCACCATCAACCCCACCCTCAGATTCCCATCCGGTGCGTGGGCGAGCGCACCCTGCGGCTCACAGTGCTGGACGGGGGTCGGCCCAAGCGTCAGGGCGCCACCGTGGGCCACGTGTACTACCCCCTCGGCCGCGTCCTGGCCCAGCCGCCCGCAGAGTCCGCCCCCGTCATGACCAGGGATCTCGTCAGGGTAAGGGTGCTAACTTAGAGATGTGTATTAGTTATCTATCCATTTATCACGCTCGTACAGGTAAGACGGTGGCGGTGGCTGAGTGGATAGCGTGCGGGCGCGGCTTCCAGGAGGACCCAGGTTCGTGTCCCGCCCGCCACCACAGCTGGGAGTGTTCAGAGAGAGAAAATTAAATTAAATAAAAACATGCGTGACAAGTAATGTATACCGGTAAATGAAAGACAGGTCAAGGATAACAAAAACAGAGAGAGAGAGAGAGAGAGAGAGAGAGAGAGAGAGTGAGGCGGTGGCTGAGTGGTTAGCGTGCCGGCGCCGCGTCCCGGGTTCGAGACCTGCCCGCCGCCACAGCTGGGATTTTTCAGTCACCGCCGAGTGGCCAAAGACTACCCACATGCTGTCCTGAAGACAACCTGCCAACCCGGAGTCTAGATTCTCTCTCTAAAGAGAGGATCAAGATGAGCTCCGGGGGACAGCATAACCCAAGCAAGATAGCACTACTATAAACACTTACCTGCGCCATAATAGGTTGGAGTCGACCATCAGGCCCCACCATGAAAGCTTGCCCCAGCCATAGGCGGAACGTTAAAAATAAAAGTTATTCATTTATTCTTTCTGCCTTTTGTGAGTCTCAAAGGCCGTTATTTTTCAGGCGCTGTCGGCTCTCACAGCAACTGTATTACAAAGTGACGATTTATTCATTTCCCTTCTCTCATCCCCTTTTTTCTCTCTCTCTCAGGAGGACGAGAACGAGTCGAGGAGTAACCTTGGAGAGCTGCTCGTCTCCCTCACCTACAACGACACTCTCCACAGACTCTCCCTCACCGTCTTCCAGGGACGCGGAGTCAAGGTAAGAAGGAGGTTGGCAGGTTGACAGGCAGAGTTTGACAGGTGGATTCGAAAGGTAGATATAGGAATATAAGGAAGGCAGATATTGAAAGGTAGATTGGTTAGAGAGAGAGAGAGAGAGCTAACACATGCTCCTCGTCTCTCTCTCTTGTCGATTGAAAGGAGGAGGAGGAGGAGGAGGAGAATGTAAGAGAGCAGTTTAATGGAGAGAGAGAGACAGGAAGGAAGGAGAGAGGGAGGAAAGGATGGGAGGGAGGGAGGAAAGAGAGGGAGGGAGGGAAGGAGGAGAGGGAGACAAGAGCAGAGGAGAGAGAAAAGAGTAAGATATTTCTTCACGCTGTTCCTCCTCCTCCTCCTCCTCCTCCTCTTCCCTCTTCGTTTTCTTGTCAATAGATGGAGGAGGAGGAGGAGGAGGAAGAGGAGAAAGGATAATAAAAGAAGGAGGAGGAGGAGGAGGAGGAAAGGGTTGATAGGTTAAATATAGAAGTACAAGAGAGAGAGAGACACGACTGCGACTCAAACTATTCATTGGTGTGACACGTGAGATAAGATTGTCTCTCTCTCTCTCTCTATCTATCTATCTATCTATCTATCTCTTTCTATCTATCTATCTATCTATCTCACCTCTTCCTTTCTTCTGTAACTCACTTTTTTTTCTTTCTTTTCTTTCTTTCTTTATTTATTTATTCTCTTGTGTAACTTCCTTCTCACTCGCTCACTCGCCTTTCATATCTGTAATTCCTTCCTTCTTTCTTTCCTCTTTTCTGTAACTCACTTTCCTTCCCTTCTTAAAGCTTTGTATAATTATCCTCTAATTCCTTCCTTCTTTCTTTCCTCTTTTCTGTAACTCACTTTCCTTCCCTTCTTAAAGCCTTGAATAAGTGATTCGTCTCTCACTACCTTCTTTTACTCTCCTCTAATTCCTTCTAAGCCTTGATCCCTTCCCTTCCCTTCTCTGCTCTCTTCTGCACCTCACGAAGCCTTGATCGTTTCCCTTCCCTTCGTCTCAATCGCCTCTCATGTATGTAATCCCTTCTTTTCCCTCCTCTGTAACTCACGACCTTTTTCCTCCCCTTTCCTTCCCTCCCCTTCCTTTCCTCCCCATGGTAACTCACACACCCTTCCCTTCCCTTCTCTCTTTCCCTCCCTTCTCTGCCTTTCCTCTCCTCTAACTCACGACCCTTCCTTTCCCTTCCGTTCCCTTCTCTTCCTTTCATATCCTCTAACTCACGACCCTTCCTTTCTCTTCCTTTCCCTTCTCTCTTTCCCTTCCTTCTCTTCCTTTCCTCTCCTCTAACTCACGACCCTCCCTTTCCCTTCCCTTCCTTTCCTCTGTAACTCACGCCCCTTCCCGTCCCGTGCAGGTTGGCGACGGTGAAACAGTGTCGTGGGTGAAGGCGTCCCTCATGGCGCAGCGTCGCACCCTCAAGAGCAAGAAGTCGGCGGTGGTGGCGGCGGTGGAGGAGCCGCACTTCAACCAGCCATTCCACTTCCGCCCGCCCGCCGCCCTCGAGGGAGTCCACCTCAACCTCACGCTCTCCCTCGCTGCCAACGCGGCCTCCAAGGGTCAGTGTGCGAGGGTGTTGTATGGGATTGTATAATGTATAATATTGTATTGAACTGCTAATGGAATAGTTGTTTTATCTTCTCCTTATCCTCTTCCTTCTTTTTCTTCTTCTTCTTCTTCTTCTTCTTCTTCTGCTACTACTACTACTACCACTACTACTACTACTCCTACTACTACTACTACTCCTACTACTACTACTAGTACTACTTCTACTACTATACTCCTCCTTTTCCTCCTCCTCTCCCTTCTCCTAAACCGATCCCATATTCCAGGTCGTCCGCTTGGCAGGGTCGTGATCGGTCCCTTCATGTTCGCAAGAGGGCGCGGGCTGACTCAGTGGAACCAGGCCCTCGCTGCCCCAAAAGAGCCCATACAGTTCTGGCACCCGCTGATGGAGTAGTGCCAAGGCCGACCCCTCTCCTGACACACCGAGGCACTGCTGACACACTGAGGCACTGCTGGCACTGTTTAGAGGCACTTCACATGTTGATAGAATTATGTCTGTTAGCCACATATGCTGAGAGTAGTCACACCCTGAGTCTGATCACACCACATATGTTCTAGGCCCACATACAGACACATGCTCTTGTAGAAAACCTCCCTAGAGCCACACTACTAGCCACATATGCGGAGTCCAGCCACATACTCTGACCACACCACATATCCAACATACAGACACATACTTACATACCTAGAGTCACACCCTCCCTAGCCACACCCACGCAATGACCACATATCTCTAACACACACACACACACACACACACACACACCAAGCATCTAGTACTCTCCTCATGACCACGTGTTGACCTATGACCTTCCCTTGACCTCCACACAAACACGGTCGCCTATACAAGCATCTAGTCAGCCTGTGATGACCCTTGAATGACCTCTAATGACCTGACCCTATTAGACACCTGCTGGAAGTGCTTGAACTAGTATTAAATAGCACCTTAGGAATAGCCAATGAGGTGCTAGGAGGAGGAGGAGGAGGGAAGAGGAGAAATAGGCTGTTTTAGAATCATATAAGAAATAGTCGACTTAGGAAGAGGAAGAAGAGAAGGAGGAGGAGGAGGAGGAGGAGAGAAATAGGCTGTTCTAGAACCATATAAGAAATAGTTAACCTAGTGCTACAAATAAGAAGAGGAGGAGGAGGAGGAGGAAGAGGAGGAAGAAGACTAGTCCATATATTAGCACCTTATAGAAACCAGGTATACCCAAGTGCTTATAAGAAGAAGAAGAAGGAGGAGGAGGAGGAGGAGGAGTAGGAGGAGGACTAGCAAATGCATATCAGATACTTAATAGTGCATAGTGGCCAAATAGCATCTTTAAATAGCTAAATAAATACTACACAAAGAAAAGGAGGAGGTGGAATAGAGGAATCAGTCAACAAGCCAGTCAGTATTAAGTGTACAAGCTTCAGTCAGTCAGTCAGTCAGTCAGTGTGTGTCAGTCAGTCAGTCAGTCAATGAGCTATGTTGTAATAAGTATTTTTTTTTCTTTTTTTTCCTCTCTCTCTCTCTCTCTCTCTCTCTCTCTCTCTCTCTCTCTCTCTCTCTCTCTCTCTCTCTCTCTCTCTCTCTCTCTCTCTCTCTCTCTCTCTCTCTCTCTCTCTCTCTCTCTCTCTCTCTCTCTCTCTCTCTCTCTCTCTCTCTCTCTCTCTCTCTCATTATTATTATTACTATTACTATTATGGCATTTCATTTCTCTTTTTTCAATGATTTCTTCTCTGCACACACACACACACACACACACACACACACACACACACACACACACACTGTAACATAAGAACACCCTAAGACAGGTCACTAAGGCAGCTAATTTGGTGCTATGACCCTTCAATCTCACCCTTATGAACTATTCTTAACATAGGAGGAAGGGAGGGGGGGAGAGAGAGGAAGGAAGAAAGGAAGAAAGGACAGGAGGGGAAAGGAGAGGAAAGGAAGGGATGGGAGGTAAGGAGGAAAGGATAGGAGGAGAGAGGAGAGGAAAGGAAGGGATGGGAGGTAAGGAGGAAAGGATAGGAGAGAGAGAGAGAGGAAGGAAGGAAGAAAGGACAGGAGAGAGGAGAGGAAAGGAAGGGATGGGAGGTAAGGAGGAGAGGAGAGGAGAGAAGGGAGAAAGAGAGATGAGGGAGAAAGGGAGGAAACAGAGAGAGAAAAAGGGCATCGATATCACTTCTCCTCCTCCTCCTCCTCTTCCTCCTCCACCTCCTTTTATTTACATTATATTATCTACTCTAACTTCACCTCTATATTAAATTCTGTGTTCATGGGACCTTCCTTATTAATAGTTTCCATTATTTATCATCTTTATTATTTGCTTATCTCTTCCTTCCTATGTCCTATCCTTACCTATCTATCAATCCATCTATCTATCTATCTATCTATCTTTTTCCTTCAGCCGATCATCCACTCTCTTGTTATTCAAAGCAAAGCGACTGTCAATCATTTTTTCACATTGTCCTCATCACCAGTTTTAACATATACATAAACTTCCTATGCCCTATTCCTTAACCAAAGACACACACACACACACACACACACACACACACACACGCACTATAACACACACACGCAAACACCTGGTTTATCCCTATGTCTGCCGTCTTAGCAAGGGTTCCATAGAGTATATATATATCTTTCACATAGACGACTATATTTATCACAGAGGACAAGAGTAGCATGCCATATTTGTGTACAGTGTTATAATAGTTCGAACCAGACGACACGCGACAAGGGCAGTGGAGGGCCGCAGTGGTGCCAGAATTTAGTGGGTCAAAGGTTACACTGGCCAATGCATATAATTTAGAACCTTTTTACAACCTGAGTGACCTATTTGATTCTTGCTGTCCCCTTTGAATTCTTTTGATTTTGGTGCTGTTTTTAGGCATCCTTTCCCTAATGGTGCCAGAATTTAGTGGGTCAAAGGTTACACTGGCCAATGCTTATGACCTAGAACCTTTTTGCAACCTGAGTGACCTATTTGATTCTTGCTGTCCCCTTTGAATTCTTTTGATTTTGGTGATATTTTTCAAGCCTCCTTTCCCTAATGGTGCCAGAATTTAGTGGGCACATGAGCTGGCACTATCCAAAGTCACCCTGTCCTATGCTTGTAACCTAGAACCCATTGGCAATATAATTTAAGCTAAGTGACCTATTTGGTTCTTGCTTCCTTAATGTTCTTTCCCATTGAATTGTATTGATTTAGGTGCTGTTTCTGGCCCTTTTATAACTAGCTAGATTATCTTTGGTTGAGGGGAGGAGGGAAGGAAGGCAGGAAGGCAGCTTGCACTCACACTAACAAGCTTGACATTCCACTATCCCAAACCTGCTTGCCCTAACTAACTAACTAGCTTGCATATGAACTAGATTACTATTTCTCATATTTTAAACTAACTATACTACTTTTTAACACCTAGATTTGAGTTAACTATTTTAAGAACTAGATTACCATTTCATATTTTAAACTAACTACTGTATATTTCTTTTTAACACCTAGATCGAGTTGACAATTCAGCTCTCGGCCCTCTAATCTCTACCCCCACTAACATTTCTCTGGCACTATTCTGGCCTCTGCTGCACTAACAATGGTGTAGCCTTAGACTGTGGTGAGCTAATACGCCTGTTGTAATAACGAGTACCTGTATATAATCTGTATGGTTATAAGTGTGTCATGTAAATTATGTTGTAGCGTTAATGATATATATATATATATATACAGAGACACGGACAAGCCTCGTCATGCATAGGTGTAATATATATCATGGAAGGAAAGGAAGGAGGGAGGGAGAGAGAGAGATAAGGGAGAAGGAAGGAAGGAAGAAGGAAAGAGAAAGGGCATTAGACAAAGAAGGAAGAATAAAGAAAAGGATAGGAAGGAATGGAGAGAGAGATAAGGAAGAAAAAAGGAAGGAAGGGAGACAGAGGAGGAAGAAGAAGAGAAAAGGAAGGGATAAAACCTGAGAGGGAGGAAAGGAAGGATGGGAGAGGAAAGGAAGGAATAGGAGGTAAAAAGGAAAGGATAGGAGAGGAAGGGAAAGGGAAGGGAAGAGAAAGTCTGCAAGGAATAGTTTTGGCAATACAAGCTTTTAATTGTCATTAAATCTAAAGAACCAAAGATAACTATTTCCCCAACATCATTTTAACCTATACAAACCGACTTATTGACCATATAATCCTCAAAACGTCTTTAATTTCCCGTATCTATCATCAGTGTTCACAAGTCCATCTTTGATTTAAAGTGAGGAGCTTGGAACATCATAATTTTTCCCCTGATATCACTCCTCTGTTATTAGTAAGATCCATAAGAGTTTATCAGTACACGCCTAACAGGTGCTGCCTTAGCCTTATATAGGACAGGAGCTACTTTGTATAGGCTGACCAGGTTCTTGCAGACTCCTTATGTTCTTGTATTTTAACCCATATGCATGACGAGGGTTGTCTGTAGCGTAAGGAGAAGGTGAGGTACGGGGCGGGGCGGAGAGTGTGGCAGAGTGTATAGTGTGTGTGTGTATATAAGATGCACTCAGACTTATATACTTGTACACAGAGTGTAGCAGACTGGAAACTAAGTCTACATGAAATACAATAAAACACTTTACTTATATACAGTCCTATAGAAAATACTGTATGTGTATGAGTAGCCTATGATGTGAAATGAAAAGAAGAAGAAACAGTATATCATCTTCAGAGCAGAGTGAATTACATTACTAAACAATATAAGATGGAAACGAGAAGAAAAACAAAAGAAGACGAAGAAGTAGAAGAAGAAAGAAGGTGGAGAAGAAGAAGAAGAAAAAAAAAAACAGCACCTTAGAACTTAAACCAACACTATTCCTTTGTTACTAGTGAGAACAGAACTTGATACCTGGTGACATAACCCTTCCCAGTTACTAGTGAAAGCCTGAACTGACTGGTGAGTGACATGACCCTTCCCAGTTACTAGTGAAAGCCTGAACTAACTGGTGACCCCTTACCAGTTACCAGTGAAAGCCTGAACTAACTGGTGACTGACACAACCCTTCCCAGCACCAGTGGACTAAGCCATGACTGGTGAAGGTCGTGGCTGGAAACTCCTTCCTTCACAGTCACTGGTGGCCTCTGTTATTGGTGAAGGCTCAATGCTGCCCGGCTGGTGACTGCTGGACTGGTAGTAGTGACTGACTAGTGACTTTGGGGCACTAGTACGTACTTAGTAATTCTCTGGGAAGTTATAATATACATACTTATACCTTTCAAATACTAGTGGACTTGGCTACTGGTGAATGAAGTGACTGACTGGTGACTGAGTGGTGAGTTTGAGGCACCAGTATGGACTTAGTAATTATCTGGGTCTCTCTATGTCCAAGAAAGTTACATTATGTAAAGAAAGAAGTGTAGAAATGATTGACACTCCCAAGAAAGTTATAGTAAGCAAAGAAGGAAGAGTAAAAATAACTGATCCTCCCAAGAAAGTTACAATAAGTGAAGAAAGAAAAGTATAAATGATTGACACTCCCAAGAAAGTAACAATAAGCTTTTTTTTTGGTATTTCGTTGGGGATATACCCCAATGGAGGAAGGCGGTGCATGCCGCGCAACCCCCCAGACGGCTGGTAGAGAGATACCCAATTCTTTCAAGGAGGAGGCCCAACAACGGGGCTGAGGGTGTCGGAAAGAGCCCACCTTTCCACCCCCATGGTAACTGATAGGTCTTGAACCCACACCCCAGCAACCTGGCGAAGCGCAAGGCAGAGACTCTACCACGGGACCACGGGAGCCCCCAACAATAAGCTAAGAAAGACAAGTATAAATGATTGAACCTTTTAAAATGAGTAACTTCAAGTGTAAACCAAAGAAAATGGAAAAAATAAAGTATAGGGAGACTTAATAGTACGTGTGTGTGACTGATTCTCCCAAGCAAGTTACAATACGTGAAAAAGGAAAAATATAAATGATTGAACCTATTAATACAAGTAACTTCAAGGAAAATACAGTGCAGGGAGACTCTATAGTGTATGTGTGTGATATATAAGAAAGATTTTAATGAACACACACTTGATACATGCCATAAACTTAAGCATCTATGACCAGGAAACAGAGTGAAGGGAGACTCAATAGCTTATGTGTGTGATATATAAGAAAGATTTTAATGAACACAGTTGATACATCCCATAAACTTAAGCATCTAAGAACCTGGAAACAGAGTCAAGGGAGACTCAATAGCTTATGTGTGTGATATATAAGAAAGATTTTAATGAACATACAGTTAATATATGCCATCTATGACCAAGGAAATAAAGACAGTGAGTGGAGACTGCTGATAAAGAGTTTCTGCATTACTATAAGAACATAGGGTTAATATATGCCATAACCTTAAGCATCTATGACCTAGGAAATAGACAGACAATGAGTGGAAGCTTAAGTGTTTCTGAATTATTATAAAAAGAGACAGAACCACTTATACCATCAATGTGTCACAAGAAAAAGAAGATGAAGGAGAGTCTCACACAGGTAAAGAAATGTTAATCCAGGAAATCTAAGAAAGAAACAAACAAACAAATATAAGATATGTATTGAAATCTCGGCTGCATGAGTGAATATGTGTGTGTGTGTGTGTGTGTGTGTGTGTGTGTGTCTATCGCTCCTCGTCGTCACTCCTACCACCGCCTCCGCCACCGCCGCCGTCAGTGGTGCGACAATACTCATGAATTATAAAACAATAAAAGTATAACCCAGCCTTGACCTTTATAAGCCTCAGTGGGGGAGTGTCACATCTCGTAGGGGAGTAGATACAATTTTCTTTCTTCACTGGGATTACTAACTGCATGCCTCCACTTTTCCCACTGCCTCGATCGCTGCACAGGGCTCCACTTACTCTCATTCCTGTGCAGTCCAACTTTATGCAAGAGTTAACCAGCATCTTCATTCTTTTACTCATTGCACTGGTAAACTCCTTCAACTGTATTTCCTCCTGGCAATGATTTAAACTCCCTTCTCTCCTATCTTTTCTTCCTCACCTCCCCTATTCCCTTTCCTCTTCTCTCTCCCCCTTCCTCCCTTCTCTCTTATCCTTTCCTCTCCTCTCTCCTTCCTTCCATTCCTTCCTCTCCACCTAAAATTGACCTCTTTTCTGGTCTCTCATTCTTTTTTCTCTTGTCAGGGCAGCATCTAGTGGGCTTTTTTGTTGTTGTTTTTGTTTTTTGACCCTGAGCTGCCTCCCTTGCTATGAAAAACTAAGTAGTTCATGGGGAAAGGATGAGCAGATTGTGAACTGAGATGGTGTCCGAAGAACTTCTGAACTAAAGAGAACAAAAATCACAGGACTCACTATCACAAATTTATTATGCATCAAATTATCAACATATTTACATTAGAAAAATATGCCTGACTATCTCACCACCTCTGATATGTGTGTGTGGAGCTGATGTGACGGCTGCTATTTTTCTTTTTCTTCTTCCTCTTCAACTTTTGGGAACTCCACCTTGCCACCCTTCTCCACCCAGTCTTCAAAGGAGCCAACGTACACCCTGGGAAAGAAAGGAATATGTAGACTTAGAATAATTATCTATATCATGTGTTATCCCTTCCAAGAGCTAACATCTTTGAATGAAAAATAAATTGAAGTCCATAGAAAAGATGTAGTAATAGTAGTAGTAGGAGGAGAAGGAGAAGGAGTATAGTGTTGTAGAGGTGGTAGTAGTAGTAGTAGTAGTAGTAGTAGGGCTAGAAGTAGATGTAGTAGTAGTAGTAGTAGTAGTAGTAGTAGTAGTAGTAGTAGTAGTAGTAGTAGTAGTAGTAGTCAGAGACAAATAAACTGATCGATAAATTTTGTGCACATAAAAAATTTAACTATGCAGTATCCGAAGTAAAATCCTTAAGCTTTCCTTCCTATAATCATTAATACTACTACAATGCATCATCTATCTATCTATCTATCTGTATCTGTTTATCTCTTGGTTGTCTTGTTAAACTGCAGTGATATGAGTATTAGCATTAGTTAAGATTCATCCCTCAGAGCTCTCCACTAACTCTCATTTCTATGCTATCCAACTCCCTAATACAAGAGTTGACCAGTACGTCCACTCTCTCATTCCTTCAACTGGTAAACTCTACATAGAAAAGCCTTAAGCAATTCCAAGAGACAGAGACACATCCATAAATTTCTTGGCCTTAAGAACAATAAAGAAAATAAGTCAACCCTTCTCCTTTACCTGACGTTGGTGTATCCCGCCCCCAAGAGAGCCAGCTGTGCCGTGCGAGCCCTCACCCCCGCCAGGCAGGTCACCACGAGGGGCTGGTCCAGGGACGGCTTGCTAAACCCTCGCTTCTCGGCAAACTTTTCGTCAGGCTGCAGAATGGCCAGACCGAGGATTTGCACTGGGGGTTAAAAAATAGCAGTAGTAGTAGTAGTAGTAGTAGGAGGAGGAGGAGGAGAAAAGACCAGCTGGATGACAGAAGAAGATGAAGAAGAAGTAGAAGAAGAGCATGAACAAGAACAGCATAAAACAAAAAGAAATAGAAGAATAACAAGAAGAACAACAAAAAGATCAACAGGGACACTCAGCACCCCCTCCAGACTCACATGGCACATTCTTGGAGTCTGGAATGGTGCCAACCTCCACATGCTCATAGGGCAGCCGCACATCAATGAGGGTCACCTGCTTGTCCGCCAGCTTCTGCGTCAACTCCTCAAAGGCAATGTCTGAAACGGTAGGAACTTTTCACTTTCTCAGTTGAGGGACAGGACTTAGGCATTTTGGCACCCAGGGATGACAGAGTGGATGTACTGGTTAATTCTTTCATTAGGGATTTGGACAGTATAGGAATGAGTACTATTTGTAGAGTCCAGAGGGATGAGGGAGTGGATGTACATGTCAATTCTTGCATTAGGGATTTGGACAGTATAGGAATGAGTATTTGTAGAGTCATGAGGGATGAGAGAGTAAATGTAGTGGTCAGTTATTATTATTATTATATGAATCAATGAAGGAGACCCGCCGGAAAGCACGAATGCTATAAGCCAAAAGGCCCAGCGGGCAACACTTCACCGATATTGGGAAATACAGAATGAAGGAGAAAGCAAAGAATAGGAAGCTGGAGAAAATCCAGTAGGTAGCGAGATAACTGAGAAGAAAGGCATTCACATGTATTTTAAATGTTTCACAATTACTAGAATTAATAATCACATTAGGAAGTGTATACCACAGTTTGACGGTCGCTGGGATGAAACACCGGGAAAATTGTGATGCATTACATCGGTCGACAGACAAGGAACGGTCATTTAGCCCCAAGAAGTGTCGTGTAGCACGTGATGGTTGAGAGAGAGCAAGCAAGTGACGGTGCAATGGGTGGTTAATATTAGACATAATTTTGAAAAAATTTAATAAGACAATGATCCCACCAAGTGACAATGCCAAAGATTAATCTCGAGATTCGGAAGAAGAAATTTAATCAGTTCTTGCATTAGCGATTTGGACAGCATACGACTGAGTGTTTATAGAGTCATGAGGGATGAGCGAGTAAATGTAGTGGTCAGTTCTTGCATTAGGGATTTGGACAGTATAGGAATGAGTTTGTTGAGTCCTGAGGGATGAGAGAGTGGATGTACTGGTCAACTCTTGCATTATGGATTTGGACAGCATAGGAATGAGACTTTGTAGAGTCATGAGGGATGAGAGAGTAAATGTAGTGGTCAGTTCTTGCTTTGGGGATTTGGACAGCATAGGAATGCGTTTGTAGAGTCCTCAGGGGAGAGTGTAAATGTACTGGTCAACTCTTGCATTATGGATCTGGACAGCACCCACCTGGAGGCAGCGTGAGGGCAGCAGAGTAATGTCTCTGCAGGGACGGGCTGAATCTCTGGCAGGAAGGTGTGATTCCCGATCTTACGAGCACCCTGGGCACCTGCTGAAGCCACCTCATGCTGACACGACCTTCCTCCTCCTCTGACCTTTTCCCCTCCTCCTCTTCTTCCTTAGCGTTGTTGTTATTGAAGGTTTGAAGGGCTGGGAAGGATGCAGAGAAACGTTTGCTGCCGTGTCTCGGTTCCTCCTCTTCTTCTTCTGACCGTCAGCTGACAACATGTAAACAAAACTTTTTACTTTTCTTTTTTTGGTATTTCGTTGTGGATATACCCCAAAGGAGGAAGGCGATGCATGCCGCGAAACCACCCAGACGGCTCTCTCACCTGGTTCTCTCACCTGGTGGGCTTCCCAGAACCCGGTAGGCACAGGGCCCAAAAGGAAGCCGCACTCTGCAGCAGAGAGATGCCCAATTCTTTCAAGGTGGAGGCCCAACAACGGGGCTGATGCGCAAGGCGGAGACTCTATCACGGGACCACGGGATTTCAGGCAATGATTTATATTGTATTTGGTTATTATTGTGTATTAGTGAAGTATTTGTATAAGTATCTCTCTCTCTCTCTCTCTCTCTCTCTCTCTCTCTCTCTCAGCTGATAGACAGTAAACAAAAACACGTGTTAGGGCTCCCCGCCCACCATCTCCCTATAAATAAACAAACAAGTACCCAAACAGCCTTATATTCACCCTAATTAAGTTGATATCGAATATTTTAACATTGTCTTTTATTTGACGTTGAGAGCGGGGGTTTTAAGTAGCTAGATCAAGTGACAGCTACGTGTATGTATGTGATATAAGCTGTATACCTGTATTGAATCAGTTGACAGGTGGTGATGGCAGCTGGAAACGAAGAGAAAATGATAATAAAAGAAGGAATAATGGAGGAACACAAAGGAATATTAAGAAAGAGGCGATACCAGACGTGATTACAGAGGGGGAAGAAAGGTGGATCGGTTGACAGGTGTTGATAGCAGGTGAAATAGTCGTGAATGGAAGCTGGAAACGAAGGGAAAAGAAAGATAGTGAATGGATACAAAGGAAGAAAAGGGAGAGATAGAAATAATGAAAGGATACAAAGGAAGGAGAAGGCAATAGCAAGTGTCATTACAGAGGACGGATCGAGAGTTGGATCAGCTGACAGGTGCGGTGATGGGAGGTGACAGTGGGCGTGGCCGTAGTTACCCTGGTGTGGCTCCCCCGATGTAGTTACCCTTGCCTGTTACCTTGTTATATACCGTGGCCTGATAGTGACCTGAAAGTGACCCTGGTGTAGTTACCCTTGCCTGTTACCTTGTCATTTACCGTGGCCTGATAGTGTCCTGAAAGTGACCCTGGTGTAGTTACCCTTGCCTGTTACCTTGTCATATACTGTGGCCTGATAGTGACCTGAAAGTGACCCTGGTGTAGTTACCCTTGCCTGTTACCTTGTCATATACCGTGGCCTGATAGTGACCTGAAAGTGACCCCGGTGTAGTTACCCTTGCCTGTTACCTTGTCATATACCGTGGCCTGATAGAGACCTGAAAGTGACCCTGGTGTAGTTACCCTTGCCTGTTACCTTGTCATATACTGTGGCCTGCTAGTGTCCTGAAAGTGACCCGACCTGAAAGTGACCCTGGTGTAGTTACCCTTGCCTGTTACCTTGTCATATACTGTGGCCTGATAGTGACCTGAAAGTGACCCTGGTGTAGTTGCCTGTTACCTTGTCATATACCGTGGCCTGATAGTGACCTGAAAGTGACCCTGGTGTAGTTACCCTTGCCTGTTACCTTGTCATATACCGTGGCCTGACAGTGACCTGAAAGTGACCCTGGTGTAGTTACCCTTGCCTGTTACCTTGTCATATACTGTGGCCTGATAGTGTCCTGAAAGTGACCCTGGTGTAGTTACCCTTGCCTGTTACCTTGTCATATACTGTGGCCCTGATAGTGACCTGAAAGTGACCCTGGTGTAGTTACCCTTGCCTGTCACCCTGTCATATACTGTGGCCTGATAGTGTCCTGAAAGTGACCCTGGTGTAGTTACCCTTGCCTGTTACCTTGTCATATACCGTGGCCTGATAGTGTCCTGAAAGTGACCCTGGTGTAGTTACCCTTGCCTGTTACCTTGTCATATACCGTGGCCTGATAGTGACCTGAAAGTGACCCTGGTGTAGTTACCCTTGCCTGTTACCTTGTCATATACTGTGGCCTGATAGTGACCTGAAAGTGACCCTGGTGTAGTTACCCTTGCCTGTTACCTTGTCATATACCGTGGCCCTGATAGTGACCCGAAAGTGACCCTGGTGTAGTTACCCTTGCCTGTTACCTTGTCATTTACCGTGGCCCTGATAGTGACCTGAAAGTGACCCTGGTGTAGTTACCCCACTGTGGCTTCCCTGATGCCACTACCCCTGCCTTGAAGTATCTCTGTCACCGTCATAAGTCATGATGGAGGTGAAAGCTCTACTAAGTGAATTGCCACATATATCTGAAACCCAGCTGACTTGTATGCACTATGGGAGGTAAGTGTTCCGAGCGTATTTGCCTTACCTGGATCGTTATATATTTATGATGAGAGAAGAGTAGTTCGTAAAGAAAGAATTAAATAGTTTGGGCTCGATAATGTAACTGGTCTCTACTTAAAATGCCATGCATAGAAGATACACCAGCATTTACTGTAGAGGAGTATGAGCCTGGTGTGTGTATGTGTGTGTGTGTGTAAAACTATTTCTTAACATCATTCATTGATCAAGTCTTTCTCACTCTGTTCCTATGTCCACTTAAGTTAGCTGGTCCTCTTTCTGTGTGTGTGTGTGTGTGTGTGTGTGTGCTTGCATGTGTGTGTGTGTTTCTTACATTTCTATATTTTTTACATACATGAGATTGGGTCAAGCTTCTAATCACCCATATTTTAATTCTACAATTCCTTGAACTTGTGTCAATTTTCTGCACTTTTTAAAGACAGCGATAAAAGATGGTAGTCACTGAAATTTTTGGGTCCATTAACAAGCATATACGTATAGTACTCCAGTTTTATTCTCTTGAAATGAACCGTACATTGAGCACTTGTATTTGAGTTACCACACACATTAGATGCATGAGCCTGGTTAAGTATATCTCCTGTTATTTTGCACATATAATACTTTCATCACACTTGTTACAATTTAGGGGCTTGGTCAGTCAGTCAGTGGGTCAATTAGTCAGTCAGGCAGGCAGGTAGGTAGGCAGTTACAGTCAGTCAGTTAAGTTAGTCAGTAAGTCAATCAGTTGTTAGTTCATCAGTCAATTAGTCATTCAGTTAAGTCATTCAGTTGAGTCAGTCAGTCAGTCAGTTTGGCCATCTCACACATCACTTCCTTCCTTAATTCACAATAGCAAAATATATATAATTCATTATAATACATCAGCCTTAGTAAACCATCTCTGTTAGCCCCTCTCACACACACACACACACACATTACTTTCATTCTAAGTCTATAGTATCACAGAAAATCCCATCTCCTTATCCTCACACAAACATAAATAAATAGTAACCTCACTTGGGTATGAAAATAATATCAGAAACCTTTGCATTCCTTCCTTCCTACTGCTTGGAGAGTGAGCCAAAAGCCACCTTCTCGGGACAGTTAAATAGTAACCTCTCTCGGGTATGAAAATAATATCAGAAACCTTTGCATTCCTTCCTTCCTACTGCTTGGAGAGTGAGCCAAAAGCCACCTTCTCGGGACAGTTAAATAGTAACCTCTCTCGGGTATGAAAATAATATCAGAAACCTTTGCATTCCTTCCTTCCTACTGCTTGGAGAGTGAGCCAAAAGCCACCTCCTCGGGACATGGCCTCATCCGGAACCGGCTGGGATCAACACCAGAGTTATATGTGTAAACGCCGTTCCTCTCTGCCAAAAGAAATTATTATTGTGTTAGTAGTAGTAGTAGTAGTAGTAGTAGTAGTAGTAGTAGTAGTAGTAGTAGTAGTAGTAGTAGTAGTAGTAGTAGTAGTAGTAGTAGTAGTAGTAGTAGTAGTTGTAGTAGTAATAGGAGGAGGAGGAGGTGGAGGAGTTGTGTGTTTTCTTCCCTACCTTTCTTCCTCCTCTTTCCTCCCTTCCTTTACCTTCCTCTTATTTCCTTTTATTTTCTCCTCTTTCTCTTCCTCCTCCTCCTCATAATTTTTCATCCTCTCCCTCATTTCCTTCACACTCTCCTCCTCCTCCAATGTACACTTGGAGAGACTTTGAAGACTTGATCAAGGGTTATAAAGAGATGAAGGGCTTTAATAAGGGTGATGTTAATAAGGTTTGGGTGGTACGACAGCCAGGCAGGACACGTAGTTCTCGTATGTTTGACGAAAAGAATGATTTTATACTCACCGTCCACCACGATGCCGTCCTCTCTTATGTAGTAGGTGAGGACAGCGTAAGGAGACACGGGGGACTTGGCAATCACCAGCTGGGGCAAGAAGAAAGAATGTTAGAGCAAGGAAGTCATTAGTATTGTCAATAGAACCAATGCATGAGACAGCTGACCACCAAGATTAGAGTCAGTATTCTCAGATGCTTCCAAGCCTTTCACTAATGCTTTAAACTTATCAATGTTAATCACCTGTCTGCCGCCGGAGTCGGTGTACTGCAGGACGATTCTGGTGTTGACGCAGTTGGTCCAGGTGTCGCCCATAGCAGGAATAAGGGGCTTGGAGGCCTTGTCGGGGTCTGAAGGGAAGGCAACAAGAGAGATTTAACATACAAGAGAGAGAAAGGGTCATATTCTTAAACATTTCAACTCCCAAGATCACTTATTTGACAAGGCTTTCATAGGAGTTTGGGCCATTTCCAGGGGTAGTTTTATGACCGTGGTGGTAGTCTGACCCTTCTTCTGTACCATGAACCAAACAAAACACTCATTAGAACTTGATTAATCTCCTTTTTAGCCTTTGAAAATAGTTGATGTGAGTGGCATCTAACAATTCCAACTTTAGGGACATAAGATCACGCTTTTTTAGGAGGCTGGGGCATTTCCAGGGGTACTTTTATGACCCTGGTGGTAGTGTGACCCTTCCTCTGTACCATGAACCAAAGAAACACTCATTGTCACTCACCATCACTCTCCTCTTGGTCTGACATCGACATAGGGTCTTCAGGGGCTGACACATGATCCTGGTCTGGCACACTGTTCTCTGAGAGTGGTGTGTGAGCACTGGAGGGTTCGGCAGAGTCTGAAAATAAGAATGGACCACTTGACTACTTTGAACAGTATCACAAAGGAGGTGGTGGTAGTAATAGTAGTAGTAGTAGTAGTAGTAGTATTCGCTTCCTTTAGTGTCAAATTACAAAACAAAACTCTACACATACATTTCCAGCATTTCCACACCCATTTGTTAGTTCATTAGGTATTGTTTTTGTCCCTTTCATTGCTTTACTGTCACTGATTTATTTATCATAGGTATCCCAATGTAACCTAACCAATAGAATGACTTATCCCATGCCTTCTATTGGACTGGACTGGACTTAACTGTGTGTGTGTGTGTGTGTGTGTGTGTGTGTGTGTGTGTGTAGATCAGTCAGTCTGTTACTCACCCACACTCTCCTCAGGGCCTATCACTGGGTCATCAGGGTCTGACACATGGCCCTGGTATGGCACTCTGTTCTCTGGCATAGGGTCTTCAGGGTCTGACACATGGCCCTGGTATGGCACTCTGTTCTCTGGCATAGGGTCTTCAGGGTCTGACACATGGCCCCGGTATGGCATTCTGTTCTCTGGGGCTGCCAATAGCTCTTGCATATGGTCTTCAGGGTCTGACACATGGCCCTGGTATGGCATTCTGTTCTCTGGGGCTGCCAATACCTCTTGCACATGGTCTTCAGGGTCTGACACATGGCCCTGGTCTGGCACTCCATTCCCTGGGCCTGTTGTTGATTCTGGGATACATATTTCAAGGTCTGACACATGGCCCTGGTCTGGCACTCTGTTCTCTGGGCCTGTTGTTGAGTCTGGGATACAGATTTCAGGGTCTGACACATGGCCCTGGTCTGGCACACTGTTCTCTGGGCCTGTTGTCGAGTCTACCAAATGGTCTTCAGGGTCTGTAACATAGCCCTGGTCTGGCACTCTGTTCTCTAGGTCTGGCATAGGGTCTTCAGGGTCTGGCACAGGGTCCATAGGGACTGGCATATCATCCCTGGCCTCTGCTGCAGGACTCTCAGGGTCTGGCACAGGGTCCATAGGGACTGGCATATCATCCCTGGCCTCTGCTGCAGGACTCTCAGGGTCTGGCACAGGGTCCATAGGGAGTGGCATATCATCCATGGCCTCTGCTGCAGGACTCTCAGGGTCTGACACGGCCTGTTCTGGCCCCTCGTAGTCCTCTATCAGGTCTGGGTCATGGAGGTACGGGTCTGACATTGTTGTGGTCTGGTTCGTCACCACAACCTGAGGAAACAGAGGAATGGATGTGACCTGTGACCTCTGCTAGTATTATTATTTTTTTGTACAGTAACAGTGGCAGATTAAGGGCCAAGAAAAGTAAGATGAAAATGCCAGCAAAAATACTATTGGGGTGAAGGAGTGATGATACTGGTTAACTCTTGCATTAGTTGAAGGAGTGAGGATACTGGTTAACTCTTGCATTAGTTGAAGGAGTGAGGATACTGGTTAACTCTTGCATTAGTTGAAGGAGTGAGGATACTGGTTAACTCTTGCATTAGTTGAAGGAGTGAGGATACTGGTTAACTCTTGCATTAGTTTAAGGAGTGAGGATACTGGTTAACTCTTGCATTAGTTGAAGGAGTGAGGATACTGGTTAACTCTTGCATTATATTTAGCTAGTATAGGGATGAAAGAATGAGGATACTGGTTAACTCTTGCATTAATTTAGCTAGTATAGGGATGAAAGAATGAGGATACTGGTTAACTCTTGCATTATATTTAGCTAGTATAGGGATGAAAGAATGAGGATACTGGTTAACTCTTGCATTATATTTAGCTAGTATAGGGATGAAAGAATGAGGATACTGGTTAACTCTTGCATTATATTTAGCTAGTATAGGGATGAAAGAATGAGGATACTGGTTAACTCTTGCATTAATTTAGCTAGTATAGGGATGAAAGAATGAGAATACTGGTTAACTCTTGCATTATATTTAGCTAGTATAGGGATGAAAGAATGAGGATACTGGTTAACTTGTGCATTATATTTAGCTAGTATAGGGATGAAAGAATGAGGATACTGGTTAACTCTTGCATTATATTTAGCTAGTAAAGGGATGAAAGAATGAGGATACTGGTTAACTCTTGCATTATATTTAGCTAGTATAGGGATGAAAGAATGAAGATACTGGTTAACTTGTGCATTATATTTAGCTAGTATAGGGATGAAAGAATGAGGATACTGGTTAACTCTTGCATTATATTTAGCTAGTAAAGGGATGAAAGAATGAAGATACTGGTTAACTCTTGCATTAGTAACTTAAAAGAGTATAGGGATGAATATAACCTTTGCTCTAGCCTCTGTTTAACATACGAGAGAATTAACATATGACAGAGAAAGGTTTAACACACACACACACACACACACACACACACACACACACACACAGAGAGAGAGAGAGAGAGAGAGAGAGACCACACACACACACACACACACACACTTACACAAATATTAAGGTTGTGAGCGAGACCCTTGAGTTTGGCAGCCCAGGATGAGAGCTGTGCTGCCCGCTTTCTCCTGGAAGTGGTTGACAGGCTGTCCTCAATGCTGGTGATGGAGTCAACCACAACCAAACGGGCGTCCTTCTCAATCGCAGTGAATTCCAGCGAGTCGAGTCTGAAGGGTAGTAGTGGTGGTAGTAGTAGTAGTAGTAGTAGTAGTGGTGGTGGTGGTGGTGGTGGTGGTGATGATGGTGGTAGTAGTAGTAGTAGTAGTTGTAGTAGTAAAGTCGTCCCTCAAATAGTACGGTTTCCAATAGTTCGGTTTTGGTTTTATGTGCATTTTCTAAGAAGATTTTTAAGGATTTTTAAATATCCCAATGAACAGGAAATTTAAAAATCCTAAAAGATCTTCCATGACAATCCGTATAAAACTGAAACCGAACTATTGGAAACTGTACTATTTGAGTGACGACTGTAGTAGTATTTGCTTCCTTTACCGTCAAAATACAAAACAAAACTCAATACCTACATTTCCAGCAACTCGGCGGTCGTCTGTGGCCGAAACACATGTATTCTGGAGAGCAATTTGGATATCTCTGCAGACAGCTCTGGGTATTTGTTCTTCATTATCTGCACCAGTCTGTAAAAATGGGAATGTTAACCCTTCCGCTGCGATTGGCATGAATTTGGCTTTCACTGGTAGCCTGGTAACATATACTTCCAGGTCTTTCTCTGCCTCTGTGGTGGACAGTGGAGTGTTTCCCCTGTGGTACTGGTATGCTGGGTATCCCCTCCCAAGGTGCAGGACATTACATTTTTCTTCACTGAATTGTAGCAGCCACTTTTTGTTCCATTCCTGTAGCTTGGTGATGTCTGCTTGTAGGAAACCCACAGTCAAGGGGTTAAAAGCCTATCACCAGCTAAAATGAACAGGGACAAACTAGTACAATTTTGACCTCTCTTCTGACCTCTCGTTCTTTTTTTCTTCTGTCAGACCAAGGCATAGCATGTTTTTCTTGTTGCTGATATTGTTTTATGCCCTTGACCTGCCTCCCTTGCTGTAACTCTGTCAGACTATACCACCAGGGTCAAAGAACTACCCCTGGAAATGCCCCCTCAAACCCCTATGAGAGCCTGGTCAAAGATGAGTGCCTGGGTCTCCAAAGGTTAAAAGAACTACCCCTGGAAATGCCCCCTCAAACCCCTATGAAAGCCTGGTCAAAGATGAGTGCCTGGGTCTCCAAAGGTTAAAAAATATGAAAAGAAAAGAAAAGAAAGAGAGAAAAAAGAAAGTCTGGTGTAGTTGTTTACCTCTCCGGCCTGGCAGCGCACTCTGTGTCTATGTATATCACCGATGGGCTCGTTTCTCCCTCGCCCCGACCAGCGGCCACCACCGAGGCGCTCATGTGAAGGCACCACTGGGTCTTGCCTACCCCAGGGGGACCTAAGAGAACAATTGCTACATAGCTTTGTTGCATCATCATCTTATCATCCTCAACATCACCCATTATTAGATCACAACAGAACAAAGGCCTTTCCTAGTGTTTTCAAAATCATCCCCACTCCAGCCTCAACAATTGCTATATAAATTCAACAGTTGCATCATCTCATTTTCATCATACTATCAACTCTTGCTATATACTCCCAGCATTAGTAAGTTAGCCAGTATAGGAATGAGAGAGTGAAAGTACTGTTAACTCTTGCATTAGGGAGCATATGATTATAAGTTAGCTAGTATGGGGATGCAAGAGTGAAGGTACTGGTTAACTCTTGCATTAGGGAGCATATAATTATAAGTTAGCTAGTATGGGGATGAAAGAGTGAAGGTACTGGTTAACTCTTGCATTAGGGAGCATATAATTATAAGTTAGCTAGTATGGGGATGCAAGAGTGAAGGTACTGGTTAACTCTTGCATTAGGGAGCATATAATTATAAGTTAGCTGGTATGGGGATGAAAGTGTGAAGGCACTGGTCAACTCTTGCATTAGGGAGCCTGTAATTAGTTAGATAGCCAATATAGAGGTGAGAGAGTGAAGGTACAGGTCAACTCTTGCACTAGAAAGTATACTGACCCACAAACTCATAGAGGGAGCCCGGCAGAATGCCCCCACCCAGCAGGATGTCCAGGTCGCGGTTCCCCAGAGGGATGGTGTTACGCCGCTCCCTCTCCTCCATCTCATAGGCCTGAAGGACATTTTTAAAGGAATAAGCATTTTGGAAGAACATTTTTGGAGGAAGGAGCATTTTGGAGGAACATTTTTGGAGGAAGGAGCATTTTGGAGGAACATTTTTGGAGGAAGGAGCATTTTGGAGGAACATTTTTGGAGGAAGGAGGAATTGGGAGGAACATTTTTGGAGGAAGGAGGGAAAGACATTTTCAGGGGAATGAGCATTATGGAGTAAGATTTTTTGGAGGAAGGAGCATTTTTTGAGGGAGGAGCATTTTATAGGAAGATTTTTGAGGAAGGAGCATTTTAAAGGAAGATTTTTGAGGGAGGAGCATTTTAAAGGAAGATTTTTAGAGGAAGGAGCATTTTAAAGGAATTTTTAGAGGAAGGAGCATTTTAAAGGAAGATTTTTAGAGGAAGGAACATTTTAAAGGAAGATTTTTAGAGGAAGGAGCATTTTAAAGGAAGATTTTTAGAGGAAGGAGCATTTTAAAGGAAGATTTTTAGAGGAAGGCGCATCTTAAAGGAAGATTTTTGAGGAAGAAGCATTTTTTGAGGAAGGAGCATTTTAAAGAAAGATTTTTGAGGAAGGAGCATTTTAAAGGAAGATTTTTAGAGGAAGGAGCATTTTAAAGGAAGATTTTTAGAGGAAGGAGCATTTTAAAGGAAGATATTTAGAGGAAGGAGCATTTTAAAGGAAGATTTTTAGAGGAAGGAGCATTTTTTGAGGAAGGAGCATTTTAAAGAAAGATTTTTGAGGAAGGAGCATTTTAAAGGAAGATTTTTGAGGGAGGAGCATTTTAAAGGAAGATTTTTAGAGGAAGGAGCATTTTAAAGGAAGATTTTTAGAGGAAGGAGCATTTTAAAGGAAGATTTTTAGAGGAAGGCGCATCTTAAAGGAAGATTTTTGAGGAAGGAGCATTTTTTGAGGAAGGAGCATTTTAAAGGAAGATTTTTAGAGGAAGGAGCATTTTAAAGGAAGATTTTTAGAGGAAGGAGCATTTTAAAGGAAGATTTTTAGAGGAAGGAGCATTTTAAAGGAAGATTTTTAGAGGAAGGAGCATTTTAAATGAAGACTTTTAAAGGGGGAGGAAGGAAGGAGAAATATGGAGGAACACTTTTGGAGATAAGAACATTTTCAAGGAGGGCCAAATGGATCTCAATAACAAGAACAAGAACATGAACAGGAACAAGAAGCATAAGAATAAGAATAAAAAGAAAAAGAAGAGGAAAACAAATAATAAGAGTAATATCCCAGTGAGGGCAACAGTGTACCAAGACTCACGGTGGTTCTGGGAGGGAGGCACACGCTCAGGAGGGTGTCCATGAAGTCGTTGTACTGGGCGGCACTCTGGCCCAGCACGTCCATCAGGGTGTAGGGCGGCAGGGTCACCACGTCCTGAAACACACAGACAGACAGAAGAAGTAGATAATGAGGAGTTACTACTAAAAGAAGGAATAAACACCAGGAACACAAGAGGGCACGGCAAAAAATTGAAGAAAGGAAGATGCTTTAGAGACATAAAGAAATATAGCTTCCCGCAAAGAAATATAGAGGTTTGGAACAGACTAAGTGAGGATGTAGTATCGGCGAAGAGTGTGCAAAGCTTTAAGGAAAAGTTGGACAAATACAGATACAGAGACGGGACCACACGAGCGTAAGCCCAGGCCCTGTAAAACTACAACTAGGTAAATACACACAAAGTTATTTTATTCATTTTACTGCAAGACGAGAGTATCAATTAGGACACCTCGACCTCCACCCAAACTTGACCCTATGAAAGAAAGTAGAGAGGAGTGGCCAAAAGAGAGGTCAATTTTGGAAGGTGAGGTCTAGTGATAGGCAGGAGGAAATACAGATGAAGAAAGGCTGTTCCAGAGTTTACCAGTGAAAGGGATGGAAAAATGAAGACCCTGGTTAACTCTTGCATCAGTAATTTGTACAGTAAGGGGATGAAAGAGGAGGTAGATCAGTGGGAAACTCACATAACTTATTGGTGATTCCGTTCAAAGAAATTCTAACCATCTGAGAGGCTTGCTAACCATCTGAAAGGCTTGCAAACCATTTGAGAAGCTTGCCAACCATCTGAGAGGCTTGCTAACTATTTGAGAGGCTTGCTAACCATCTGAAAGGTTGCAAACCATTTGAGAGGCTTGCCAACCATCTGCGAGCCTTGCTAACTATTTGAGAGGCTTGCTAACCATCTGAAAGGCTTGCAAACCATTTGAGAAGCTTGCCAACCATCTGAGAGGCTTGCTAACTATTTGAGAGGCTTGCTAACCATCTGAAAGGTTGCAAACCATTTGAGAGGCTTGCTAACCATCTGAAAGGCTTGCAAACCATTTGAGAGGCTTGCTAACCATCTGAAAGGCTTGCAAACCATTTGAAAGGCTTGCAAACCATTTGAGAGGCTTGCAAACCATCTGAGAGGCTTGCTAACCATCTGAGAGGCTTGCTAACCATCTGAGAGGCTTGCTAACCATTTGAGTGGCTTGCTAACCATCTGAAAGGCTTGCAAACTATTTGAAAGGCTTGCAAACCATCTGAGAGGCTTGCTAACCATCTGAGAGGCTTGCAAACCACTTCAGAGGCTTGCTAACCATCTGACAGGCTTGCAAACCATCTGAGAGGCTTGCAAACAATCTGAGAGGCTTGCTAACCATCTGAGAGGCTTGCTAACCATCTGAGAGGCTTGCTAACCATCTGAGAGGCTTGCTAACCATCTGAGAGGCTTGCTAACCATCTGAGAGGCTTGCTAACCATCTGAGAGGCTTGCTAACCATCTGAGAGGCTTATTCTTACCTTGATGGTCTCGAGGGACATCATGGCCAGGGTGGCCTTGACCTCCTCGTCCAGGGGCAGTGTGCTCAGCTTTCTGTTGGCCATTGTGGTGCACTGCAAGGCAAAATAAAGGAACTGATTAAAAAAAGAAGCACCCCCTTTTAAGTGCTCGTTCCCCTGCCCCAATGAATAGTAGCTTTCCTGAGTCGTATGGAGTGAGCAAGACCTCTACTCTCTCATATATTTACGTATTTCCCGCTGTAGGAGGTTAACACACTAATATAAATCATTGTTCAAGATTCAAGAGGGATTCACTGAGCACCCTGATGGTTACCTAGGCCCAAAACGTCCTTATTTTAGCTTATTTAATTTAACTATATAATGACTTACTTCTTCCTCAGTCTGTTGGGAAGCTGGACTGATTTTTCCCTCCTAATATATTTACGTATTTCTCGCTGTAGAAGGTTAACACACTAATAAAAAGTACTAATAAAACTTTAGTATGGATCCACTGAGCATCCTTATGGTTAAGTAGGCCCCAAAACTCCTTAATATAGCTTAATTGTACTATATAATGACTTACTTTTTCCTCAGTCTGTTGGGAAGCTGGGCTGATTTTTCCCGCCTAATATATTTACGTATTTCTCGCAGTAGGAGGTTAACACACTAATATAAATCACTGTAAAAGCTTCAAGAGGGATTCACCGAGCACCCTTATGGTTATCTAGGCCCAAAAACCTCCTTAATATAGCTTAATTTTACTATATAATCACTTACTTCTTCAGTCTGTTGGGAAGCTGGTCATTCTCTCCTAATATATTTACGTATTTCTTGTTGTAGGAGGTTAACACACTAATATAAATCACTGTATAAGCTTCAAGAGGGATTCACCGAGCACCCTTATGGTTATCTAGGCCCAAAACCTCCTTAATATAGCTTAATTTTACTATAAAATCACTTCCTTCTTCAGTCTGTTGGGAAGCTGGTCATTCTCTCCTAATACATTTACGTATTTCTTGTTGTAGGAGGTTAACACACTAATATAAATCACTGTAAATGCTTCAAGAGGGATTCACCGAGCACCCTTATGGTTATCAAGGTCCCAAACCTCCTTAATTTAGCTTAATTTAACTATATAATGACTTACTTATGTGTGATGGGAAGCTGTTGGACTGAACCTTTCCCGCGCTTTCTGCCCCCACCAGCTGATGCATGTAAACAACTTTCACTCTCAAGTCCATGGTCTTATTCTCTCTCAGATGGTCTCAGATGCGAAGCAAAGGAGGGAGAAGGAAGATAGTGATAAAGAAAGGAATAAAAAGCGATGGGAGAGGAAGGAGAAGGCGGATAAAGGAGAGAAGAAAAAAATCAGCTGATTCTCGTAAGCACTTTCACTTTCAATGTTGACCCCAGTTTCAAGTTCAAGGTCACGTTCTCAGCTGGGAAGGAAAGGATGGGAAAGAGAAAGAAGGGAATAAGAAGCAATGGAAGAGGAAGGAGAAGGGGGATAGATGAAGAAAGAAGGAATTAGAAGGAAAGAGGAAGTAGAGAGAAGCGAAATTGAGAGAAAGAAAGGAATAAGAAGCAATGGGAGAGGAAAGAGAAGGGGAACAGAGGAAGAAAGGAAGAACCAGAGATAGACGAGGAAGAAAGGAATATGAGAGAGAGAGAGAGAGAGAGAGAGAGAGAGAGAGAGAGAGAGAGAGAGAATGTGGTTATTGGGTACGGGAGGGAAGTTTAAAGGGACGGCATCTCTCTCTCTCTCTCTCTCTCTCTCATAATTATATAGGTACTTATGTATTATTGAAGGTACAGAAGCTATTGTTATAAGGGTGTTCTGTTCTACTATGTTCTGTTGTATTATTCTGTTCGACTAAGGGTATATATGTTGTTCTATTCTGATATATTATGTTCTATTAAGGATGTTCTGTTGTTCTTATTGTTTTCTTAATGGTATTGTGTTCTATTTTGTTATTGTGTTCTATTAAGTTAAGGGTAGTCTGTTCTATCTGTTCTATCATTCTATTCTATTAAGGTTATTCTGTTGTTGTTCTATTAAGGTTATTCTGTTCTGTTCTATTAAGGTTATTCTGTTCTGTTCTATTAAGGTTGTTGTTGTTGTTCTATTAAGGTTATTCTGTTCTGTTCTATTAAAGTTATTCTGTTCTGTTCTATTAAGGTTGTTGTTGTTGTTCTATTAAGGTTATTCTGTTGTTCTATTAAGGTTGTTGTTGTTGTTCTATTAAAGTTATTCTGTTCTGTTCTATTAAGGTTATTCTGTTCTGTTCTGTTAAGGTTGTTGTTGTTCTATTAAGTTTATTCTGTTCTGTTCTATTAAGGTTATTCTGTTGTTGTTCTATTAAGTTTATTCTGTTCTGTTCTATTAAGGTTGTTGTTGTTGTTCTATTAAGGTTATTCTGTTCTGTTCTATTAAGGTTGTTGTTGTTCTATTAAGGTTATTCTGTTCTGTTCTATTAAGGTTGTTGTTGTTGTTCTATTAAAGTTATTCTGTTCTGTTTTATTAAGGTTATTCTGTTCTGTTCTATTAAGGTTATTTTGTTGTTGTTCTATTAAGGTTATTCTGTTCTGTTCTATGCTAAGGTTATTGTATTGTTATTCTATGCTAAGGTTATTGTGTTCTTTTCTGTTCTATGCCAAGGTTATTGTTTTGTTCTGTTCTATGCTAAGGTTATTGCATTCTGTTATTCTATGCTCAGGTTATTGTGTTCTTTTCTGTTCTATGCCAAGGTTATTGTTTTGTTCTGTTCTATGCTAAGGTTATTCTGTTCTGTTTTATGCTAAGGTTATTCTGTTCTGTTCCATATATGTTGCTGGCTTAGTGATGCTTGCAGCCTTGTGATTCTCCAGGACTCACACCTACCCACATGTCAGCTTGATAAATAAAACTAGAACTGTGAATATCGTGTGTAGTATTGTGGCCTTGGGAAACATTAAGATTAAGGGTACAATCTATGGCCAACACAACCTATATTTATCTTATTTTTCATCTCTCGATCTCTCTCCCCAGTCTTCATCTATCAGTCACTTGTGGTTCTCAAGAGCTCATCGCTACACACATCTCGGCTTGACAAATAAAACTAGCATTGTGAAGAGGAGTATATTACAAAGTTGTCAACTGATACAGAACAAGACAGACACGGAAACGGTGACACCACCAAAGGAACGCGTTTTAAGACATCCGTGTAAACCGAGGAAACACAAACTTTACGAACCATCCCGTATATATGACTCCGAGGGCCAGTTTTTGTAATAAGTCCAGTACATCAAGTTCGCAAGCACCCCGACCAACACACAAAATACTGCTACTACTAATACAAAAATTCCTTGTACGTAAAGTGTTTGGCATTGATATAAAAATGAGGTAAAGAAGGAAACCACATAGGAAATCACTTAGTATCTGGTGTTGGGTAGAGTTAACGGATCATTGAGGGGGATATAGGTTACTTTGGGGTTTACAATGACCCTGTGATGGGCTATTAAACTGGCCCTATGTCCCACCGAGGCAGGGAGTCATATATATACATACACTAGCCTTCCTCCCTTCCCTCCTTCCTTACGAATGTACATCTTTCCTCTCAATCTCTCTCTTTTGTACATTTTTCATCCATCCAGCATCTTTGAGCAATGTATTTTCAGGGCATGTCTTGAGGGCAGGGCATCCATTTGCTTATGTGTGATTTGGTATAGTGTAGTTATGTGTTAGTAGAGGTGGTATAGTGTAAATATTATAGTGTATGAAGGAGGAAGAAGAAGATGAAGAAGAAAAAGAAGAACAAGACCAAGATGATGAAGAATGAAGAAGTTTGAATAAGAATAAGAATAAGGAGGAGAAGAAGTAGTGTGTGTGTGTGTGTGTGTGTGTGTGTGTGTATGAATGTCAAGCCTGGCTAATCATCCTCCATCACACACAGCACTTCCAAAAACTCGCAAAAAAAACCCCAAAAATCACAACAAAAATTCAACTCCCAGATAAAGAAAGGGGCGAGAATGTATGTAAAAAGATTTATTGTCTAAACTCAAACACATAAGACAGAGAAACTAACACCTAAGGGGAGGGAAAGTTTAGTTCAGTGGCTTCCTGTAGAGGTCAGCATTGGAGGAAAGGAGAAGGGAGAGGCTGGAGGTCGGAGGGAGAGGTCAGGAGATAACGAGTCTCTCCAGCACGCGGAGGTAATGTTCCTCCAGCTCCGAGTACTGTCGCTCCAGGCTCTCCAGACGCTTCTCTCGGCTGGTGATGCTCATGGTGGCAGCGTACTCCTCGGGTTTCAGAACCTTCTTCAGCTTCTCCATGTCACGGTCCTCTTTCTGAAGGCAATAGGAAGCAAAATTAGTGTTAGGTATTGTTATATATTTTTCTACAAGAGGCAAAACAAATAATAGTGATAAAAATGCCACTTAAATGCTACTCTATACTCTGGTTTTCTATGTACAAGCAATAGGAACCAAGTTAGTGTTATTATCATTGTTATTTATTTTTCTACAAGGGGCAAAACAAATAATAGTGATAAAAATACCACTTAAATGCTACTCTGTGCTCTGGTTTTCTATGTGCACACACTCAAAAAACTATTGTTACACATTCAGCACGCTACAAACTGACACCAAGGGCGAAGCCAGTGAGAACAGGCTACTCATGTTGGTATCACTGCGTGTGTTGGGTGTGGGTTCACTTGCCTGAACCAAATGAGTGGGACTCATAAGTGGAGCAGTAGAATTTGAGCTGGCACAGTAACGCTTCATGAAACACACAGGTGGAGTCTTAGTCGAAGTTAATTAATGTGTTCTAATTAGCTATAATATTGTAGTGTTTGGGTTGATGAAATTATGCTTTAACACCTCACACACAAGTGAAGAGTTAAAATTTCGTCCATTTAGGAGACAATATGATAAACACCTAACAGTGATGAGTCACTCAGGATTCGGATATTAGAGTGAATCCCACTGACTGATCGCCATATACGGCTCCACTGAGCCAAGGAGGTTACGTAAAACTTAGCTAACCTTATGATAGATTTATGGTGGATTATAAACTTGACTTACCACCCAAATGGTAAGCTAACATTGGCAATGGTTTCACTAGTATAGTATGCACTACTCGAGTCACGGTATTCGCTGTCTCAAAACAATCATGGAATGCATCCAATAAGATTTATTCTCTGATAATTCTCAGCGAGTCATTATACCAACATGTTAGACAAATTAACTCCTGCATGCAAGCTATTTATTAAATTACTCTTCTCCAGAGACGGCTAATTTCGGAAATTTAAAACGCCTGTGCCAAGTTCCGTATTCGTCAACTTAAAAGGAGCGCAAAGTTCTTACTTTTTTATTAGGCAATGAGGCAGCACAAGAGAGAAGGGTAGCCCAGGAGTAGATTGAAACAACCTGTAGAAATCCATGCAACTCTGTTTAAACTTTATCTTTCTTACCAGCGTTGCAATTTGAAGTTGTATTTTTTTCAGATGCCCACAACTTGTTCATGAAAGAAAGACACGTTCAGTGGAAGCATTAGTTCCAGGATGGCACATTATGAACTGAACTATATCTGACATGGGAGAATACTTCTACCCACCGCTGTTACGTACAATATCATATGAGCATTATTGTTTAATAATTTGTGAATATAAAGCTTAAACAAGTGGCACTCAAATCACTCCATTAATATTATGGTGATATCTGGTCTCTCAGTGTCTCCCTTCCTCTCTATCCCTCCCTTATGGGGGTCCTGTCCTGCTCCCCCAAGCAGAGCTGAGGTGGTGGGGGTGATTGCACTCTTACCAACCCTGTTGTGATTACCAGGTTGTTCAGTGTGAAATTCGTCGGACCCCACTGTAACAATAGTTTTTTGAGTGTGTGTACAAGCAATAGGAACCAAATTAGTGTTATTATCATTGTTATCTATTTTTCTACAAGGGCCAAACAAATAATAGTGATAAAAATACCACTTAAATGCTACTCTGTGCTCTGGTTTTCTATCTACAAGCAATAGGAAGCAAATTAGTGTTATTATCATTGTTATTTATTTTTCTACAAGGGCCAAACAAATAATAGTGATAAAAATACCACTTAAATGCTACTCTGTGCTCTGGCTTTCTATCTACAAGCAATAGGAAGCAAATCAGTGTTATGTTCTAGTCTTTTCTGCCCCATCCTCCCCTTTTCCTTCCTCCCAGGCTCTATCCACCATCCTTCAAGTTCAAGTCTTTCCTTCTCCCTTCCTCAGCCTCACACTCTATTCAAACATCCAGTCCTTCCTGCTCCTTCCTTCCTCCCCGCCTCTATCTACAATCCTTCTAGTCTTTCCTTCTCCCTTCCTCAGCCTCACACTCTATTCAAACATCCAGTGCTTCCTGCCCCTTCCTTCCCTCCCCTTCCTCCCAGCCTCTGCTCTACCTGCCCATTCCTTCCCTCCCCTTCCTCCCAGCCTCTGCTCTTCCTGCCCATTCCTTCCCTCCCCTTCCTCCCAGCCTCTGCTCACCTTGTACTGCACGTTGAGTCTGTTCTTCACCTCCAGCCGGTACTGCAGGTAGGCCTCCTTGTCGGCACGGTTGGTGAAGTGCAAACGGATGATCTCGTACACCTTGCGGACTTGACGCTGGACAGGGGGAGAAAACAGGGAAAGGTTAATACATAGACAAGTGTAAAAAGGACAGGATTGGGGATGAAAACCTGATGCTGGACACAGAAAGACAGGGATGAGCAAGTTTCTGAGAATAATAATTAATAGGGGGTGTATAAACTGTGCATTGCTGAGCTTAAGATTCTGCTTAAGTGTGTGGAAATAAATAATGATTGAAGGCATAACATTATAATCTCCAGAGGTATCAAAAGAGGAGGTGATGAGGTGTGGTGAGGAGGATGAGTTGAGTGTGGTACAGAGGCAAAGATTGAGATGGTATGGGCATATCAGGAGGAGGAAGGAGGGCATTATAAGCTGTTAATTATTTAAGCGTATATGTATGTCGGTTGATCTCGTTCGTTTACTTGTCCTGTATTTTTATATATGCCACTGGGCAAAATAAAACTACTATTACTATTATTATTATTATTATTATGTACTCAGAAAAGCTGCAAGGGTCGAGGCATAAGGGAAGAGACCAACTGGAAGACCAAATAAGACCTGGAGATGATGTGTGGACGAAGACATGAGGACGAACATCAGGGAGGAGAAAGTACACCATTGTCAAGAGTGGGAGAGACTCATAGCCTGTCCAACCCAATAAGGGAATATAAGGAGATTAACAAGAAGAAAAAGAAGATAAGGGAATGCATATTATATTGTACCTTGTTCAGCTTGAGTTTCTTCTGTGCCTCCTCCACCATGGCCTGGGAGAACCCTTCGTTTAACTTGGATTTGCTAAAGCTGTCCAGGCTGAGGCAGTTCTTGGCGTCCACAAAATCACGGAGGCGAGCAAAGTCGTCCGAGGGATCTTCCACTGGGAGGAGGAAACAGTTGACTTAGAGCATTCTCATTTATGTATTCTATCTTATTTATTTATTTTTTTACAGTGAAGGAAGCAGCTCAAGGGCAAAAAATGAATGAGAACAAAAGAGCCTGCTGCTGAAAAGGGAGAAGCTAATAGTGGAACAGCTTAATATGACCATACAACCTTGAGCTGCCTCCTTAACCATGTACCAGCGACGGCCCAAATTTGTGGCTTTACCGTGTACCAGCGACAGGCCAAATTTTTGCCATGATGTAAACCCCAAAAATAGATGATGCATAAACTGATCACAAATGTGTTGATATATATTATGAAATGGTTTGCATGAGTGATGATTCTTTTCTCATTTTTCTTGCTTAGAGGGGCCTTTAAGAAACATGATCCCCGCAGCTACCACCGGGTTAACTAAAAAACAACACAATCTCCTCCTCACCTGTTATGTCGAGCACCCTGGCATCGCTCTGGTAATTGGAGTAGATGGTGTTTAGCATCTCCGCCCCGAGGCCCATGCGCTGGAAGGGGGGCAGCACAAGCATCTGGGATATTCTGGGCCGCACGTTGGCAGGGTAGGCGTAGTACTCGTAGATGGTGGTGTAGCCCGTGAACGCATACTGCTGACGACCCTCAAACTCGTACTTCTCATAGCTGGGGGATTAATTGCGTACTGGACTTCAGGTTTAAGCAATAGGGCTGCATTTCTGGACCCATGTATCAAGTAACCTATAACCCCTAATAATCAGTAATATCAATTGATGTTTTATGAGCTGGACTGTATCTAAATCATTACCAAAGCGATCTTAAAGTGAAGTGAGTACTACCATATAAAAGTGTTTTTTTCACCATAGATACAATGAGAGCAGAAGTATTAGGTAAACTTACGTGACAAAAAATCTCCACTTGTCATCATCCACGTCGATGTAGGAGGCGGCATCAATGTACCACAGAATGAAGGTCTGGAAGTGCTCGTGGTAATCCAGGAAGCCGGGGGTGGACACACAGCACCGGTACACCTCAAATGTTCTCTCCTTACCTTCCTCTGAAAATGCAAGGAGAGGTTCGGGTACCATTAATATATCTTGAGGTGGCTTCACAACTAGAATACAGTGTTGTCTTGAATGGCATAAGATCAGACTTCCTCTCCTTCCCTTCCTCTGAAAATGCAAGGAGAGTTTAGGGTACCATTAATATATCCTGAGGTGGCTTCACAACTAGAATACAGTGTTGTCTTGAGTGGCATAAGATCAGACTTCCTCTCCTTCCCTTCCTCTGAAAGTGCAAGGAGAGGTTACACTAACACTTTATTTTGATGTGACTTAATTTCCTCTCCTTTTCTTCTTCTGCAAGTGACATAGTACTCAATACAATATTAAAAAAAGTGTAAATTCAGAAGTGCGGTAAACATGAAAACTTGAAAACTGCAATAAAAGTGGAACAAGGGCTTAGCGGGCCTTTTAATTTTCATTCATCTTTAACTCTGAGCCACTTCCTTTGCTGTGAAAATGAAAAAAATAATAAATAAGAAAGTGATGGCTTTCGTACCTGACCGGGCTGTGAACCTTCTCTCCAGCTCTCCGAAGGGCCTGAAGGTTGCCTCTTTCTGCAGGGCGGCGGTGAAGTCCTCCAGGTTGGTGAGGTAGCCCGGCGGAATCCTCTCAGCTATGGGCTTGATCACCTCGTCGGGCTAAAAAATAAACAAATAAATAAAAAATACATCCATGACAGCAGACAGGTTAGTTTTATGAAGAGAGAGAGAGAGAGAGAGAGAGAGAGAGAGAGAGAGAGAGAGAGAGAGAGAGAGAGAGAGAGAGAGAGAGAGAGAGAGAGAGAGAGAGAGAGAGAGAACACATGAAAAGAAAAAAAATAGTCCTTCTCAAATAAAAAGAAAAAATACATCAATAATTAGTGTGACCTCACCTTCACACCATCATACTTGTCTGGGTGAATCTTGTCAGAGTAGGTGTGGGCGAGGTAGGTAGCGAGGCGGCCCGCGGTGTAGTACAGCTTGATGCGCAGGCCACTGTACCCAAAGATCTGCTCGCTGAAACACACAATGCATAGAATAAGCCTGAGAATGCTGTCTGTCCCCCTTCACATAATTAACCTATAATATTGACTAAAGTAAAAAGGAAATAACAACAAAAAAGAATCCTAGACTTCTCCAGCAAAAGAAAGCAAAAGGAGAGGTCATTTTCAGGTGGAGAGGATATAAATACAACACCCTTTGATAACTAACCTGTCCCCGTATACCTGGTGGGACATGTCTGGCTTGAAGGTTGTCTCGTCATCCTCAAGGTCCTCAGGTCTCCGCACTGCAACACACAAAATAACAATAATAATAATAATAATAATAATAATAATAATAATAATAATAATAACAATAATAATAATAATAAAAATAATAGTAACAATGTGAATATATGGATTAATAATACATAAAAGCAGAGGAGCATTTATATTACAGAAATAAATAGAAGAATATATATGTAGAAAGATTGATATATGAGAGTAGAGCAATGAATTCACTGACTACTAAATAACTAACAGGGAGCATACGTCAGGAGGTAATTTAAATAGGATATTACATACTCATTATATATGGAAAGACTATTACATGTATCTCCCGCTCGACAAGTAGGTTACGTTCTTGGAAAAGTGGTCAGGAAGCGAAATTGCTGTATAATGAACTTGAGGTTGAATTAACAGGGATGCGTTTCTGTTCTCATATATTAGGTGACTTAAAAGCATTATAAGTTTTAATACTAACGATGTCTTATGGACTGCACTGTGTCTAAATCATTACCTAAGCAAATATGAACACATGATTATTACCTGTATTAAGCTGTATACTGTGTGTGTGTGTGTGTGTGTGTGTGTGTGTGTGTGTGTGTGTGTGTGTGTGTGTGTGTACTTACCCAGCTTAAACTCCAGGGCCTCATTGCTGTCTACCACATAGTACTGGAGGCTGTTCTTTGCTATCACGCCTGGAAACACACAAAGGATCAGGTTTCAAGGATGATTTCTGTCTGTTAAATAATTGCTTAAGAATACATGACTTCAGAAGCATCTAAGAATACAAACACTTTAACCTGAAACAATAAAATATCTTTCAGAATAGAGATAATAAATTCTTTGATACAGTATGATTAATTACTTCTACGAAAAGCAGACTGGGTTAATAGTATAGAATTACACCCGACCCTCAAGCTGGAGATTATGGGTTGAGGAGAAGGAGGAGGAGGTGTAGGAAATGAGATGAAAGAGGAGGAGAAAGAGAGGAACAAGGAGGAGAAAAGATTGAATTGCATAGGAGAAATTATGGAGGAGGAGGTGTAGAGAGAAGGAGGAGGAAGTGTGGAGGAGCATTGAGTAATCTGTAATCATAGTAATATCACCTGTAAGTATCTCTTAAGTAAGTCATCTCCACATAAGTATTCTATAAGTAATAAGGACCGATTTCAATGTGGCTATGGTAAGTACAGTGACTAACCATTGTGGGGGTTACCTATGGGACCGTAAGTAGAAGTAATACCCTCTGTAAGAACCTATAAGTAAGTAATCTCCGCGTAAGTATTCCATAAGTAAATAATAAGGACCAATTTCAATGTGCCTATGGTAAGTACAGAGACTAACCATTGTGGGGGTGACCTACGGGACCGTAAGTAGTAGTAATACCCTCTGTAAGTACCCGTGAGTATGTAATCTCCACGTAAGTATTCCATAAGTAAGTAAAAATGAGGAATAACGTAAGTGACAGAGGAGAGGAAGGAGAGAGGGACTTGGTACACGGGCCATACAGCACTAATTAACCCTTGTATTAACGGTTATAGGCACTCAATATATCCCTACCATTAATATATTTCTTTTAATAACACTAAAGTCTCATAATGCCGATAAGGAAAGACGGAAATGGCTAAAATAACACGGCTCTCACCCGCCATGATGATCTTCGCGCGGGAAAACTGTTTATACCTAGCATTTATTACAAACGGACCTTCATTTATCTATTTTTGGTGTTATTAGAGGTTATAATTTGTTTTTAGTGCAGGTTTTTAATTGTTTATGGATAGTAATGGTGTTTCAGGCTAGGCGAAATCATATATGGCAGACAAGATCCATTTTTTTTCTCTATATATCCTTCATTAATCTCAATTTCTATATGACTTAAGGTTGTAATTTATTTTCTATTGCAGTTATCTAATTAAATATATTGTAATGGTGTTTCAGGCTTGGCGAAATCCTTTGTGGTAGACCGAGACGAGGATCCATTTTAATTGTTATATATCTCAATTTTCGGTATCATTAGAGGCTATAATTTATTTTCGTAGCCGCAATTTACCAATCTATCACCTATTTATCATAATGGCTTAGCAAAATCATGTGATATAACCCGAAACGATGATACAACGTTGTGTGATATATTGGCTTCCATTGTATATGCAGTTACGTATGGTTATTTGTGGTTATTTGTGCTTTTCATTTATACCGTTATTGACGTGAGGGAGATTTTTTACTCAGAAACTGATAAATGTAGAGATAAATATAAGATGCTGCATGAGTACGATATTCTGTCATGGCTGGGCCCCGAGACAGAGACAGATCGAGCTGTTATTTATGATTATTTATACTTCTATTGATATGAAAATGATAGTTATTTTAGTTAGAAACTGATAGATATGAAGATAAAGATAAATACAACATGCCAGTGGCTGAGTTAGGACAATCTGGCAAGTCTGGGACCCGAGATAAAGACAGAGCTGTTATTAATAGTTATTTATACTGTTATTGATGTGAGAATTATAGTTTTATTAGTCAGAAACCGATAAATATGAAGATTAAGCTAAAATACAGACGTTATGAGTACTATAATCTGGCAAGGCTGGACCCCGAGACAGACACGTACATAGTTGATGAGGTTTCAGGCCGTTATGTATGGCTATTTATACTGTTATTGATGTGAGAATGATAGTTTTATTAGTCATAAACCGATAAATATGAAGATAAAAGATAAATAAGTACGACAATGTGGCAACCCGAAGGCGAAAGAGGAGATGGAGTGAGAGGTCGCCTTGTTTATGGTGGACGATGCTGAGCGGGGCGGAGACTATTACGCCGTTTTTCCTCCGTTTCCGCGCGTGTATCATGGTGAGTCACCCCTTAGCCACCTTGGTACTTTAGCGGCGTCCATAATGAAGGTTCGTAGAGGCGGGGAAAGGGAGTGTCAGCGTTATTTAAGGGATGGGAAAGAAAGAGCGGTGAGGGAGGGAGGCAGCGCGGGCCATCATGGAGGCACATCAGCTCCTCCGGGTGTCCGTGTGGCCCTGCGCGGCGCCTCCTCGGCCTTGTTGCGTCATGTTACGGCCACATTGCGTGAGGCTGTGACGCGGGGTGAGGCCATGGCAGGTGTGTGCGTGTCTGTGCATGTCGAGGCTCGGGTGTGAGGGCTTCCATCTCGCCCACTGAGGGCCATAGATTGATATTTGGTGTCTCATGCTATACGTGACAGTATGTTCCCAGGACCTGTGGGGTGTAATATTGGGTAAAGATTCGTTTTAGGTCAGCGCCAGTATCTCATAATCTACTTTATGAAACATCACTATCTTCATATATCTTTTCTACAAACCTTCAGCAGTCATGGAAACGGTTTGAAAATCCAATTCAAGGACTTTTTTTTTACTCTTGTAAATAGGGGATAATGTTTACGAAAGCGCGTCGCCTCCTCTGGCGGCGGCCGCGGCGACGCTGCAGCCACCGCAGCCGTAAAATAGCTCGCAGAGGGTTTAGGGTCGGGGAGCATATTTAAACTACTCCAACCAAACTTTACGACCTACTAACGCTGCACCCCCCCCCAACATGTATGTGTGACTAATTTCAGCGAGGAGGTATTTCTCGCAACACCGACTGCAGCGTCGCCGCGGCCGTCGCCAGAGGAGGCGACGCGCTTTCGTAAACATTATCCCCTATTTTCAAGAGTAAAAAAAAGTCCTTGAATTGGATTTTCAAAGCATTTCCATGACTGTTGAAGGTTTGTAGAAAAGATATATGAAGAGATACTGATGTTTCATAAGGTAGGTAATGAGATACTGGCACGGACCTAAAACGAATCTTAACCTAATATTGTTTTGAGGTAGTGGCGTGTGCTGACCTGGTTAGCGTGACAAGGGTCTAGCATAAGGAGCACACTGAGGGCCATAGATTAATATTTGGTAAGTCATGCTATAGGTGACATGTTTCTAGAACCTGTGGGGTGTAATATTGCTTTGTGGTTGTAGCGTGTGCTGACCTGGTTGGCGTGACAAGGGTTTGGTATATAAGGGGGCACACTGAGGGCCATAGATTAATATTTGGTTAGTCAGTCAGTGAGCCATAACCTTGAGAGCACAGACAGGCAGACAGATAAAGAGACTGAGACAGAAAAGGGAAAAATATAGAGCAACGTGACAAAGCATGAGGGAGCACACCAATGACATAGATTAATATTTGGTAAGTTTTGTGTCATGGGTGACTTATTCCCAGGGCCTGTGTTGTGTGATATTGCATGGCGGTAGTGGTGTGCGCTGACCTGATTGGCGTGACAAGGGTTTGGCATATAAGGGACACACCAAGGGGCATAGATTAATGATAAGTCTTATGCCATACTGATGTCTCAGGGAATACCAAGATTATTATAGCTTACTCCCCTGCCACTGACAACAGTGGCACGGTGCAAAGCATATCATGTATATATCCTAAACAGTCAACCATAACCTTGAGAGAGAGAGAGAGAAAAAGTGGAGGAAGGAGACGTAAGAGAAAAATAGGCTACAAAAGAGCTATAAAGCACAAAATTCACACTCCTAATTCTTTCCCAGCAGCCAGAGCGTGAGACAGTCAGCCAACCATAACCTCGAGAGGAGAGACAAACGGAGTGAAGTGGAGGAGGAGGGAAAGGAGAAGGGAGGAGGAGGAGCAAGGCACAGCGAGGCACGATGTCAGAGGAGTGCGTGGTGTGTGGGGAGGCGGAGGAGGGCAAGCCTCTGTACAAGAAGCTGGGCTCTGGAGAGTTCAACGTGGAGGTGATAACTGCACTGAAGGCCCTGCAGATGCTGACCATCCCCGAGGCTGCCAAGAACAGCAGCTACATCTGTTGGGACTGTGACGAGATTGTTCTGGAGCAGTACGACAGGTGGGAGACTTCATTAGTGACTCCCAACTTTTACTACTTACTTATAGATACTTATCATTAGTAGTAGTAGTATCGGAGGCCTTGTTCAGGAATTTAAGATTTTCATGTAAGTTGCCGGTTTACACGTTTTACCCTTCATCTCATGTCACTCCTCAGATACTTGAAGGAGCAGAAGCAAACACCTGTGCCACAGAAACAGACAAAGAAACAACCGAAGAAGAAAAAGAAACGCGATCGAGACAAACTCAAGTTGACCATCTCCAAGAGCACCCAGAGGCAGAGCAGCAGCTGGGGCATCGACAAGCCACAGAAACAGACCAGGAGCAGCAGCAGCAGCAAGAATAATCCAAGCAAGGCTGCCAAGTTTGTCGTCTCCCACAGCTACAGTAGCAGCAGCAGCCTCTCCAAGACCAAGCAGTTGGAGCAGCAACGTGCCCTCAATGCCCACCATTTCTCCCACTGCCTCATGTGCGATTGCAGCTTCGAAAATGAGAGGCGCACCTACCAGCGCTTCTCTCTCAAGAACAGAGTCAACGATGAGGTGGACATTGCTCAAGTGATGGAGGTGGGTAGGCAGGGACAGGCAAGGGAGAAAGTCAGTTCAGTGTAGTTTCAGGGGCTCAGTTAAGTGGATTTTCAGGGGTTGAGTTCTAGAGGTTAAGTTTAAGAGAGGATCAGTTCATTGCAGATCAAGAGGTTTAGTTCCAGAAAGCTTCAATTTAGTGCTTTCAGTTTAGTTTTCCAGAAGTTCAGATCATTGCACTTCAAGAGGTTCAGTTTGAGAGATTCAATTTAGTGCATTTCCAGAGGTTCAATTCAGTGCAGTTTAAGAAGGCATGGAGGCATTATTATTATTATTATTATTATTATTATTATTATTATTATTATTATTGGTGGTGGTGGTGGCAGGTCCTTGGTCTGGCGCGGCACATTGCACCCGACATTAAGTCTCGGAGGTACGTCTGCAACCCATGCTTTGTCATCATCCGCCGGAGCTACAAGGACAAGCTGATGAAGGAGACGACCGAGGAGGTGAAGGCCCCGCCCCAGCCCTCCGCCCCAGCCCTGGCGTGTCCCCAGGCCTCCATCCGCCGCGCCACAACGGAGGAGCATGCTGCGGAGATTGTAAGTAACCCCAGGACTGAAAGTTTTGACTAAGGGTTGGTGTTGCTCTCCTTGTTTTACTTGTTTTACCCCCACAATTCATAAACTGCCTGCACCACAAAACTCCACATACGCTCCCATCCATCTTGTTCCAAAAATGACATCTCTCCCCTTATTTTCCTGCCTTTTCCAGGCGAAATTGCTGCCTCCAGGCCTGGCCGAGTGCTATAAGATCATAACCCAAAACCCACCTAACAAGAAGACTGAGGCACCACCAGTCACACCCCAGAGAGAGAGCATAGATGAGAACAGTCATGAGGCAGAGGTGGAGGAGGAGCCCAGCTTGGACGAGGAGGAGGAAGGCGAAGAGGAGGCCTTGATAGTCTCCCAAGATGAACACGGAAACTACCTCATTGACATCAATGAAAGAAGAGCGAAGAAGGGCAGCAAGGCGAAGGGGGAGGACAAGGAGAAACCAGCTGTCCCTCAGCTACGCCAGAGGAAGAAAAATGTGTTACTGCCCAAGCGGATGCACAAACACCTCTCTGTGGGCCTGAACGACACCCCAGGGCTCTCCAAGACAGCCTCAGGGGAAGCAGAGGATATGGAGGTGGATGCAGAGGGAAGGGCCTCTCCACCAGACTCCACCAACCTCTCCCGAGGGGCACAGAGTCAAATGTGCAACATATGTGGCATCACCATAAACCACAAGCCGTCCAGCTGGTGGCACACACTCAGCAGTCCTCTGGCCAGCTTCGAGAACGTGACCGTCGCCTCAGCTCTCAAGGTGACTAGACACACACACATGCATGCACACAAACTTTAGAATGGCCTTGAGTTTACATATAGCAGAGTTGAACACAGGGCTACAGAAGCTTAGTTTTAATCCTGTATGCTATAACTAGGTAAATATTCTCTCTCTCTCTCTCTCTCTCTCTCTCTCTTTCTTTTTCTCTCTCTATCTATCTATCTATCTTTAGAGCAATGCTAAGTTATGTTTCTCTTGGTCATCAGCTCCTGGAAACCTGCTTGGCCAGCACCTCTTCTTCAGATGTCAAGGAGGACCCCTCAGTGTGCCTGCCCTGCTACACCAAGGTCTCCACAGGCTTCAGGTGAGTGGATGGTGGTGGTGGGTTGCACCCTGTCATGTGGTCTTCAAAAATCAACCACAATAGAATGGGCATGTCACGCATTTCCATAAGTAAACAAAAGTCAACATTCTTGGCCTAGGATAATGAAGTAAAAGTCAGCTTCCTTAACTGGGCTTTAATCTTTCTTTATTTGCCTTTTACAAGAGTTTATATGCTAGTCCAGTGTTTACAGCATTGGCATTCCTTCACAGGTCACAGGTCGTGCAGAAGATTGCCCGCCAGAGGAACATAGATGTCAGTGAGGTGAACCTGTCATGTGTGAAGCTGCGGGTGTTGCCGAAGGAAGCTCTGGAGGCAGTGGAAGCCCCTAGTGCTGTTAAGGGAGCCACTGAGACCACCAAGGTACCTGAGAGGCCCCCTGAGGCCCTTCCCACAGCACTCTCGCCAGACGAGGCTGGTGAGGGGGAGAAGGAGAACGTGGACATTGAGAGACTCGTCCACAAGAGGAAGAAAGAGGAAAGCTATAGTCCTGAAAAGAGAAGAAAATCACACAGAAGGGAAGTCCTGGACAGCCCTGGAACAGACGGAGGTCAGGAGGGTGCTGCAGCAGTCACCCCTTGTCAAGGAAGTAGGAGCCATTGCCCCAGAGGAAAGGACGGCAGGTTTATGAAGAACGCTAAGCAGAAACAGCAGCAGCCCACCCCCCAGGCAAGGACTCCCGCCGCACACGCCAGCCAGAAAACAGCAGACACACCAACCACAAGCACCCAAGAGCTGACACCAAGAGGGAACAAAGAGCCCAAGGAGATTGAACCTCTAGTCATCCTCAAGGACCTCAAGTTTGTGTTGCCTCAGGAAGCCTTCAGCGGCAAGGCGGTGTCGTCCCACAAGATCGAGAGCATCATGGAGCCCCCGAGTCGGCTGGACCAATCATCACTGGCCCACGCTGTGCTGGACACCAACGCCTCACCTCTACAGCTGGTCTTTAGTGCCCTGTCCATCTACCACCCTCCTGATGACGTGGACGCTGAACCACCACCAACAACGACAACACCCTCACCACCACTAGCAGCAGCATCACCCAGCATGGAGTTACCAGGTGTCCCTAAGGTGTGTGGGCGGTGTGTGGTGTGCGGCTGCAGTTTCACCGTCTCCGCGAAGGCCTGGTACGGTGTAGAGGATAATGTCCGCCCGCCGACGCTGCTGGTGCCGGTGCGATGGGTGTGCGTCTCCCTGGCCGTCTGTCTGCCCCAAGTGTCAGAGGATGATGCACGACAGGGCAAGGTAGGCACTCCCCAGCATCATCTGTTTAACATGAGATTTTTCCATCCATGTTTTCCTCTCCATATACTTACCTCTCAACATTCTCCAATAGCAGCCAACCGACACATCTTAAAACTTCTTCATTAAAACCTGTGTCCCATAACAATATATTAACAGTGGTCCTATGCATGCTTCCAATACCATGAGCCCCAGTAAATCTACAATCCAAGGCAGTAAGAGTGAGTGTTGTCCCTCGTACAGGTGTGCCAGCAATGCTTCAAGCTACTAGGGGACCAGTTTGAGCTGTTCGTCAAGAGGAAGGTTGGGGAGTCGTGTGGCCTGGAGACTCAAGCTGTGGACCTCTCCAAGTATTCCTTCACCTTCAACCCAACCACCATGAACCTGGAGGCCGAACCCAAGCAACAGTCCTACTTACATGAATTTGTAAGGCAGCGTTATTGTTGTTATTTTTATTTGTGAGAGGAATGAAGAGGTGTGAGATGATGTAACAGCTAGTAATGTGGAGTATGGAACAGTGCAATAGATAGAATATAACCCTTCGAGGTGGTTTAAAGATATCAAGAGAATACAGAGAAGGGAATTTTGTGGGTAAGGCTTTATGCTGAAAGTCCAGTAGAATGGTAGGGAGACTTCTGGTAAGGTGGAGTGTTGGAGCAGGTAAAATATAACACACTGGAGTGGTTTAGAGATGTCAAGAGTTTTGTGGGAAAGGTTTTATGCTGAAAGTCCAGTAGAATGTTAGGGATGGTAGGGAGACTTCTGGTAAGGTGGAGTGTTGGAACAGGTAAAATATAACACACTGAAGTGGTTTAGAGATGTCAAGAGTTTTGTGGGAAAGGTTTTATGCTGAAAGTCCAGTAGAATGTTAGGGATGGTAGGGAGACTTCTGGTAAGGTGGAGTGTTGGAACAGGTAAAATATAACACACTGAAGTGGTTTAGAGGCCATGAGAATGCAGAGAAGGGGATTTTGTGGGAAGGGTTTTATGCTGAAAGTCCAGTAGGAGTAAGGATGGTAGGAAGGCTTCTGGTAAGGTGGAGTGATAGACTTGGCGCATCTATTAAGGCGAGTTGGGAGGAAGGGAGCGAATGTTGCAGGAAGAGAGGCTGCAGACAAGGGACAACTGGAGACCCTTTTGCTATGAACACCCTGTAGAGATATTATGGAATACATATCTGCAAATTTGAGTGCCTAAGAAGGTGGCTGGAAGGGATGTTGGTGTGACCCATTTTATTGCTATTTCTCTTAGTTCTCCTGCTTTAAGTGTCCTGTTTCTCAAGAGTTTGCCAGGTATGAGTCACCCCTAACGCTGGCTGTCTTGCAGGAGGACGTGGGTCAGCTGCTGCAGAGGATACAGCCGCTGGTGGAGCAGTTTAGCCTGGACGAAGTGGTGAGTGAGGGTGAGAGGCAGCCAGTGTTAGAGCAGCACTTCTGCGTGTGGCTGCTGCTGGTGCTGAATGAGCTGAGGATGCAGGTCGGGGCAGCCATCAGGGACCTGGCCCGCTGGCTGCTGGCTCTGATGCCCGCCGACATGTACGAGAGCGGCCTCAGACCCTGCCCCAACAACCTGGCATCCTTCCTCCTCAACATAACCTCCTGCTTCAGAAACCTGACACAGGACATGCTGGAGGGACCTATACCTGCGTGGGTGTTTGTCACCGAGAACACATTCCAGGCCTCGGAGGCGGGCAAGGCAGGCACAGCACTCAGCAGCAAAGGTGACGACAAGGACCTGTGCTGGGAGGACTTCCTGCAGCACGTGAAATTGGACGCCCTAATGGGGGGCCGCGCCCAGCCCGTGGCAGCAGAACACTTCACGCAGGGGCTGGTATATGCTGTGTGGCGGACCACCCAGCTGCTTGGGGAGGGTGAGCAGCAGCTGATGGACTGGCTGAGGCAGCTCTCGCCTCTGCCCATGAGCAAGGAACAGCTGGAAAACCTCCTGGCGATGATTGGCACACTGCACAACCACCTGGAGGAACACCCAGAAGACATCCATGAGCTGCAGCAGGAAGCCATCACACGGCAGCAGAGCCCAGCACTGGGTGTGTCCGGCCCTGAGAAGACACCGCACACGTCACCTGCTCCTCGGACCAATGGGGGTTGTAAGGCAGTGAAGCACAAGAGCATCACACCCATTGCTCCTGATATGAAGGAAGGGAAAGGCAACACCACCTCTAAGATATCCTCATCAAGGAGGAAGAGAGGCTCCAGGCTGAATAATCTCGACCACAAAAGGCATAAAAGCAGCTCAGACATGTCTAGAGCAAACAGAAACAGATGGGAGAGTGGTTCATCCCAGGGCAGCAGTGGATCCACAGAGGGGATGACAGACACCAGAGGAGCCTCAGAGGAGGTGGACATCACGAGTGGAAGCCTGGGCCACAGTGCACCCACAACTGACGCTACCGCAGACATTTCCAAAGACACCCAAGAAGTCTCACGAGAGAGAGATGTCACCAGGGAGACTCCTGCACCTACAGCTGAGTCTGTTAAAGAAATTGGGGTGACACCAGAACCCTCACCAGAGAGCATAACAACCAGTAAGCCATCAGAGAGCACTGCAAACCCCACTGAGCCTACTTCAGAGATTGTAGCAATTCCTGCACCCTCGGAAGAGAACATGACCACCAGTGAGTCTAAGGAAAAGACTGCAGGCATCACTGAGCCCACTTCAGAGATTGTAGCCACTCCCGCACCCTCAGAAGGTAATGTAATAGCCAGCGAGCCCAAGGAAAAGACTGCAGATGTTACTGAGCCTCCTGCAGAAACAGTCGTGTCCGTCAGTCAACTTGGTGAAGAAACCACGACCAACTGTAACCCATCAGACGAGACAGCGACCACCACTGTGCTGAGGAAAGGGACACCAGTAAATGATGCTGAATCCTCTGAAGTGCTTCCTCCCACCAGTGACCTTATTGAAGATGAGGCAGCCTTCCCTGAGCCTGCACACAAGCCCACAGCCACCAGTGAGCCTGCAGAAGAGACCACAGCCACCAGTGAGCCTGCAGAAGAGACCACAGCCACCAGTGAACCTGCAGACAAATCCACAGCCATCAGTGAACCTGCTGAAGAGACCACAGCCATCAGTGAACCTGCTGAAGAGACCACAGCCACCAGTGAGCCTGCAGATGAATTCACAACCACCAATGAGCCTGCAGAAGAGTCCACAGCCACCAGTAAACCTGCAGACGAGTCCACAGCCACCAGTGAGCTGGCAGAAGAGACCACAGCCACCTATGCACGTGTAGAAGAGACTGCAACCACTTATTCAGCTACAGAAGACACCACAGCCTCTTCTGCACCTGTAGAAGAGACCACAGTCACATCTGCACCTGTAGAAGAGACCACAGTCACATCTGCACCTGTAGAAGAGACCACAGCCACTTTTACACCTGTAGAAGAGACCACAGCCACTTTTACACCTGTAGAAGAGACCACAGCCACTTTTACACCTGTAGAAGAGACCACAGCCACTTTTACACCTGTAGAAGAGACCACAGCCACTTTTACACCTGTAGAAGAGACCACAGCCACTTTTACACCTGTAGAAGAGACCACAGCCACCTCTACACCTGTAGAAGAGACCACAGCCACCTCTACACCTGTAGAAGAGACCACAGCCACCTCTACACCTGTAGAAGAGACCACAGCCACCTCTACACCTGTAGAAGAGACCACAGCCACCTCTACACCTGTAGAAGAGACCACAGCCACCTCTACACCTGTAGAAGAGACCACAGCCACCTCTACACCTGTAGAAGAGACCACAGCCACCTCTACACCTGTAGAAGAGACCACAGCCACCTCTACACCTGTAGAAGAGACCACAGCCACCTCTACACCTGTAGAAGAGACCACAGCCACCTCTACACCTGTAGAAGAGACCACAGCCACCTCTACACCTGTAGAAGAGACCACAGCCACCTCTACACCTGTAGAAGAGACCACAGCCACTTTTACACCTGTAGAAGAGACCACAGCCACCTCTACACCTGTAGAAGAGACCACAGCCACCTCTACACCTGTAGAAGAGACCACAGCCACCTCTACACCTGTAGAAGAGACCACAGCCACCTCTACACCTGTAGAAGAGACCACAGCCACCTCTACACCTGTAGAAGAGACCACAGCCACCTCTACACCTGTAGAAGAGACCACAGTCGCATCTGCACCCGTAGAAGAGATCACAGCCACTTTTGCACCTGTAGAAGAGACCACAGCCACCTCTACTCTTGCAGAGGAAACCACAGTCACTGTTGCACCTGCAAAAGAAACTTCAGTCACCTCTACACCTGCAGAAGAAACCACAGTCACCTCTACACCTGCAGAAGAAACCACAGTCACCTCTACACCTGCAGAAGAAACCACAGTCACCTCTACACCTGCAGAAGAAACCACAGTCACCTCTACACCTGCAGAAGAAACCACAGTCACCTCTACACCTGCAGAAGAAACCACAGTCACCTCTACACCTACAGAAGAAACCACAGTCACCTCTACACCTGCAGAAGAAACCACAGTCACCTCTACACCTGCAGAAGAAACCACAGTCACCTCTACACCTGCAGAAGACACTCGTACATCTGCAGAAGAGAGCAGCAGAGTTGGCATAGGGTTTGCAAGACAATCTCCATCAAGTGTTGTGTCTGCAGAGGAGGTGGCAGGCATCACTGAGACCCCTGAATCAAGTGCTGTTGAACCTCCTGAAGCCACAGCTGCCACCACTGAACCAGCTCAACAGACTGTAGAACCTCCTGGAGACAGGGTTGCTACCCCTGAACCAGCTCAACAGACAGTGTCCTCAATTCAACAGGCAAAGGGGCCGGGCATCACTGAGTCTTCCAAAGAGATTCCAGTCTGTGGCAATATTTTGGAAGCTGAAACCATCCCTGAACCTTCTGAGAGCATGATGACTACTACTGGACTGTGCAGGGCCCCTAGTGCCAGCAGTGAGCTTAGCAGGGATACTCAAGTTACAGTGGAAGAGAGTCCAGCCATCCTTGGGGCTTCAGGACAAGATAGAGTCACCACAGAACCTTCTGAAAGCCCTGTGACAACCCCTCACAAGGATGCTGAAGTTGCTGCAAGGGAGATTCCGATTATCCTTGCACCTCTGGGACAAGATAATACTGTTAGGAAACCCTACAAAACTATAGTCACAAGTGTACACTCCAAGGAGACCGCCACCACCACACCCGAAAGAAGACCAGCTACCATCTCCATCACCACCACCATGCAGCCTACACCATCAACACCACACACACAGGACACCACTAGCAGTCCCAGGGTACCGAGAGTCGTGAAGCCTGAACCAACGCCAAAGAACTCAGCACAGAACCAGAGGAAGAAAGACGTAGTACCAGTGTTGGGCACCAGATCAGCTCACCACCACAGAAGCGAGAGAGTCTGCATCAGAGTCTCCACCTCAGACACAGAGTCCTCAACTCCAGAAGAAAATAAGAACAGAAATTCATCGGCTGGTAACAAAGTCAAAGTGTGGCAGTGTGAGGACTCCCACAAGGACAGACTTAGGACAAAAAAAGGGGAAGGAAAGGGCAACCACACATCCTGCATCAGAATCTCCACCACAGACACAGAATCCAGAACTCTTGAAGAAAATAAGAGCAGAAATTCGCTGGTTGGGAACAAAGTCAAAGTGTGGCAGTGTGAGGATTCCCACAAGGACAAAGTGAGGACTGAAAAAGGGGAAGGAAAGGGCAACCACTCGTCCTCAGCCCTCAACCAGATCCACCGTGAAAGTCGAGAAGATAAAGATAATAACAATAGTGAGAACTCTTCCGTGCACTCCCCAAGGACGTCTTCCAGAGCTCATGCCAGAGAGAGACACTCCTCTGCCAAGAGTGATAAAAGTAAACTGGAAAACAAGGAAGCCGGAGATAGAGTGATCATCGTCAGTAAAAAACTTCCTAACCTACCTGAAAAAAGACACAAAAACACCCAGAGTACAAATCTTGTTCTGTTCGACGAGAAACGGAAAAGTGTGAGTGTTGAAAAACATTGTGAGAAGAGTAAGGTTGAAGGAGTGCCCAGAAAAAGTGAGGAGAAAAGCTTCAATACAAAGAGTCCCCACAAAATACCGGTATTAGGTACAAAGAAAAACATAGACTTAGAAGCGCTGGGACGAAAGCCGTACCGTGATCATAAGACAGTGAAGTCCATGTTGCCGGAGGAAAAAGAACAGGCAAGGAAGGGCAGGTTTTCCTCGCCCTCGACCAAAGCAGACAAAAGTTCCCCTGGCAGGACTCCGGGCAAGCCAAGGACCCCACATGGACCCCCAGAAAAGAAGCAGAAGCTCAGTTTTGAGGAGCTGATGAACTATGACATCAGAGGCATTGAGCCCTCCTAGTGCTGCCCAGTGCTAGCGTGTGCTGTCTGTACAAACCAGTGTATATAGTGTACATTAATCTGTGTCATTTGCTGCCTAGGCCTTCATTGTGTGTTAAGTTTATGACATTTCTGAGGAAGTTACTTAGTCATCAAAAGGACTCTCATTATGAAACAAACTATGCATCACACACACGACACATACACACTCATGACACACTTACACACACAGTTCTTCTCCATGTGCCAAGTCACACGAGGGAGGAAGGGAGAGGTGGAAGTGTGCTGAGCTGGTGGGAGGGCAGGATTGAGGGCGAGAGGAGACTGGGAGGTGAACTGTAAAGGCTGAGGAAGAGAAGTCTAGGAGTGAGGGAGGAGGAGAGAATGACACCGCACAGATAGGGGTTCAGAGTTACAGTAAGATGGATTTATATTTTAGTCGGCAGATATACGTGAGGCTATGAAGAGAAGTGAAGTGAAGTGAAGGCAGGTTATATGGATGGTCAAATTATGAGATATATGAGAGTGAGCGTGGATATGTATTGAGAGTAGTTTAGGTCTACCTTATAAATGTGGGTAACAAAAATGAGTTAACAGCTAAAAGTCTAGGGTGAGATAGGATGAATTGAGTATAAGTAAGGTAATGCCAACAAAGGTGTGGCTAAGGAGATTGACCTCATCCTTGTGTCTACTCACTGGAGGATCCTTCAGAACTGCAGGGTTTTCTGGAGTGCTGAGTTCTTTGTAACTGATCATCATCGGCTTGTTGTTGCAACACTAAAGCTTCATGCCAGGTCAAGAAGAATCTCAACTTTAGAAATTTTGACATCATACCAATCAGAAGCTTAGGAAAGTCTAGAGCTTCTGTTAACTTTTTTCTCCATTACCATTTTGCTGAAAGGAATATGCATACACTTTTAATTGTTTCTTAGTTCTTCATTTGACACTTCGGAAGTCATATATTTACTGTAAGGCATATGCATATTTGTACACTGAATTGTTTTTTAGTTTACACTCAGGAAGTGTTGGGTAAAAACCACGCTGGCAGACCAAATGTGTATTTTCCAAGTGGTTTGGGTGGACGCGGCTGCTGTCGTCAGTGGACTTAATTAAAAATGATACGTGGGATCCCCAAACCACTGGACGGCACCAGCGTCCACCAAAACTGTTAGGTAAATATGTATCTTTCGTCCACCAGTGCGGGTTTTATTAGCATGGATTACAGTAATCCCTCGCCATATCGCGGTTCACTTATCGCGGGATTTTGCAGTTTATAGGTATTTTTATATATTTATTATTTCAAATATTTATTGCGGTAAAATAAGCATTTTCTAACCTAAAAATTGAAAACGACATAAATAAACGTAAGTCAGAACACACCTAAATAAGCACCTACGTCACCTACCTATTTTTTATTTTTCTGTCGCGGCCTATTGCGCCGTTAGTCTTTTCCCTGGTTCACTCCTTTCCCACTTCCTTTCTGTCTTCTCCCTCTCTGTCCCCGTATTTTTCTCCTTCCTTCTCATTTATTTCTTCTTTTCCTTTCCCCTCCCTCCCGGTTTTTCTCTTTTAATCTCTTTCCCTCCCACTCACACCTTTCCTCTCCCTTTTACCTCTCTTCTTTTCCCATTCCATTTCCTCCACTCATTTCCCTTGTTTCCCCCTTTCTCACACCCTCTTATCTTTAGCCTTATCTCTCACTCTATCACTCTCTTCCTCCCTTTCTCCTTCCCCATTAGATTATCTGAACACACACACACACACACATGGTCCAGTAACTCAGGGGTAGAGTGTCTTGCTCACAACCAGAAGGACCGGGGTTCAATTCCCAGGCCGGGTGAAGATAAGTTGGGTTTGTCTTCTTTCATGTGTAGCCCCTGTTCACCTTGCAGTGAGTAGGTATGCGATGTCAGGCAAGAAGGAGCTGTGACCTCATTGTCGCGGTGTGTTGTGTGTGAGTGGTCTCAGTCCTCCCCAAAGATCGGTACAACGAGCTCTGTGCTCTTCCGTAGGGGAACGGCTGGCTGTCTCGAGAGAGACCCGCAGCAGACCAAGAGGTGAATTACACGCGCACACACACATAGCTGGGTCTTATCGCGATACTTTATCGCTGATAACAAAATCGGGTTATCAACCATCTGCTACTTATTTAAATATATATTGGTATCTTCGTTACTTTTGTAACCAAACTAGCGATAATCGCTACTTTTTTCCGCCTCAGAAAAGAAAAAAAACATTGTCTCCCTACTGTGCATGCGTGGCCCGGTGTTGTATGAAAAAACTTCGGGGTATGAAATATCTTTGGTGAAGAGATTCGAAGCAAATGTCGAAAGTCGAAACAAGAATTATAGAATCATTTATTGGGACCACGTCGTAATGACGAAACGTCATAGGAAGTGTTTATAAGAGTGTGGGAAAGGTCAATAGGAATGTGGGAAAGATTTATAAGAGTGTGGGGAGGGTTTATAAAGCTTCTGGAACCCGCGATAGACGAGGGATTACTGTGTCTCACTTTATCTTTGGAAGTGCTGCTGGGAAAAATTGAGTCAGTTCATGAGTCAGTACACGACCTTCCTCTATAGTGAAGCCATTTTAGCAAGGCCATTGAGGCGTTGGCTCCCTCAGGTCCTTTCCTCCCCTCTGCTCTGCCACACAGTCACAACACCTATTTTTTCCTCTCAAATGTTACCCATAGCTAACATATGAGAGGAAGAGATAGGTGTTGTGACCGTGTGGCAGAGCAGAGGGGAGGAAAGGACGCCTCAACATACTTGCTAAAATGGTTTCACTATAGTTTTTTTTTCCCCAGTGGTCCTGTAACTTGAGTCCCATGTGTAATAGTGCTCTGGCTGTCGGCAAGTTATTGTTACCCACATGAAGAGGCAATTGTGACAGTACATTTCTCTTACACAATACATGCATCAGGTAAAATATTGAAATATAACTCCACTGAGCTGCAATGAAGACATTATTCTTTTATTCAAAACACTGTAGAGTAACTTGTATCTACTCCTCAGTGACTCAGCTGTATTTTGATGGTGGTTGACCCATTGTCTAGGCAGGACTTTATATAGTGTCTTAGACTTAATGTTGTAACACCTATCCAGAGAATATATTTTTTCAACGTTCAGTTCATTCCTATTTTTCTTGACTACACAGTTACTCTGCCACGAAACACATCCCTTAAGCCCCGGCCCCTTTCTGGAGGGACTGTGGACTGGTTTCAGTATTTTTATATAGAAAAGTTACCTGTAAAAATGAAAATAACCATGAAAAGAGGTAAAAACTTGAGTCAACACTAGCCTGGATGGGCCCAGGGAAGGGGCAGGGCTTAGGGGACAAGTTACGAGGCAGAAACTGCTCACACATTTGTATCAACCTGCATGTAAAGAGAGCTTGTTAAATATATGTAAATACACATCTTTCAGTACTTGATGTTTATTTTGACCAAGAAAACTTTGAAATCTCCCTTTCACTACTGATAAAAATGGACTCTGCTTCTCTAAGGATATCAATGTTTGGCCCTTACAAGCCAGGATGAGTAACTAATGGGACTTTCTTTGAGTGGATTGAGTAATGAAAATACCAATATATTCCTATTTTTCTGTTCTCTGACACATGCATTATAGGTGACAACCCCTAAAAGAGCTCTTCTAACCACAGACGTTCAGAGCAGAGGACTCGAGCCAGAAGTATTGTTCAATCAGTGATAATTCCTGAACTATACCTGTTAAGACATAAAACAGGCATCATTACGTGCACCATATATCTAACTCATGATGAAAGCAACCTTGGTGTAATTTCAGCAGACTCGGCACATGACTATCTCACGGAAAGCTATACAAGGAAGGCAACGATCACGGAACGCAGCTGCTAAATCATGATTACAAGTGCCGGCCATTTAAGTCCAGCTCATAGCTGCCTGTGGATACAGTCACTTACCCTTTGGGGTTAAATTTTTTACACTAAGTACAAAATTAATAAAATTTAAGTCACTCATTATACTGCTCAGAGAACAAAAGTAGGAATATATTAGTATATTGCAACCTGTCCCAGGGAAAAGTTATATTGTCTGACATGCTTCAAACTGCCAGGCTTGGATACACCAACAAGTAAACACTTATGTACCGGACGAGAAACGCCTAAAAAAATATAATTATATATGACGTGTAACATCCTCAAATAATATATAAATTACAGTTGAGGGAGTGTGCACGGCGCCATATTACTGTTCCTGCCCATGAAGGCACAAAGGGCTACCACAAACACACTTAAGAGGCACTTCAAGAGAATGTACTGATTTTTTTCTTTCAAAATGCAATTATCTTCCCTGCAAATGATTTGATAAATGCAGAAGCTTTAAAATCATTAAGTAAGTAACATCTTTACAAGGAATTAAGTTATGGTCTTGAATGTGCAAAATGACTTTCTCTTTGCCCCTTGTCTGTGTTAGTGGAGGTCTCGTAGCAGAAACAGCCGTGACTTGAGGCCAACAGTGACACTCTGCCGTGTTTGGGTGTATTCGTATTCGAACAATTATTGAAAGAAGTTAAAGTATTTTCATTCGTACTCTAATACAAGGGAAAAGTATTCATATTCTACTTCAAAATTTATTATTAGAAATAACAGCCGCTGTTCCTTACAACTATGCGTAATGGTTGTGTACTCGTACATTACAGGTTCCCTGGCTGTGGCAGCGCGGTATCATATTTACTGTACCATAACTTTAGAACAGTGCTATACATAGTGATGTCAAGAAGGTATTTTTCAATGAATAGTGTTCATGAATACTTTCAACAAGTATTCATAATAGAATCAAAACCATTTCAGTGTATTCAAATTCGTATTCATATTCATTGAAATTTTAAGCATTTGTATTCGCATTCGAATACACAACTCTTGTAATCACTCCATCCCTGCACCTCTGCAAGTCCCTGCCAGTGTTACTTTAGCACAGCCCTCCCTCAAGAAAGGCAAGAAGAAGCATGTGCAGAAAATTCCCCTTTGATACATTTCCTATCACCCAGTCAAAGAGTCAAGTTACAGCTGTGCTTTAACTTTAATACACTGTAGAAACTGCACTCAATGAAACAAAACTAAATAACACTGTTACCTTAATGAAGTCGTATGTACAAATATAGACTATTCGTGACATGAAGCTAACTACATTAGAAATACTTGCATTGATTGGCAGTTCCTTAAACCTAGAGCTTTTGTTCACCCAAGACAATGCTGCTGCTGCGGCAGGGCACTACACTGAGGCTCCAGGGTACCGCTCCACCACCATGCCCACGCCCTGGAACAAAAGAACAGCTGTATAGGACACACTTCACACGGCTGCATACACTCACTAAATACAACCCTTGACACTTAAGGCCTAGTTTACAGACACCCGCATACACTGAGATTCATATATTTTAGTTGATCCATCGAGGGAGTCAGGCAGGAGGGTACAAGAGGTCAGAGAGACTACACATGGCAGCTCCTGAAGACGGGTTACTTGCCAAATTCCTTGCTCATCCATAAATACATCTAAACGCCATTAATAGCTTACAATTGTGTGTTTGCCTCAACTTAAAAGCTAAACTAAGAGGTGGATTAAGACTGAGAAATAGTACATGACAGGGAGAGGAAGTAAAGTTGCAATAAGGAAAGGAAACAAGGACTGGAGGCTTTCAATTGTGTGTTTGCCTCAACTGAAAGTTAAACTAAGGGGTGGATTAGGACTGAGAAATAGTACATGAGAGGGAGAGAGAGGGTGACAGTTACAATAAGGGAAGTGAACAACGGAATGAAGACTTGAAGGGAGTGATGGAAGGGCTATCAGAAGTATAAACAGATAGTATTGCTTGCCAAGACCACAAACTCCTTGATTCCCTTTCATTAATTGAACCTCTGCATATAAATGACTGATGGATGATTTGGCTGGCAAAAAAAGTGATTCAAAACACTGCTACAAGAGTTGAGGTCAGTCCCCCACACTCACCTGTCCCCCAGCAGCGCAGGCGGTGATGCAGGCATACTGTCCGTCCTCCTTGATCAGGCGATGGGCCGCGTGCATCATCAGACGCACACCTGGAACAGCAACATGAAAAAGTGAGGTTATTCATTGTTGATTTATACCATAGGGTGCTGGCTATCATGTGTTTGACAATACCCTAAATTTAACATAATATAACATAACAAAACCAAAACAAATACTATAGGCCTTGAATCAAGAAAACTTATATGCATCCTTATTCATCATCATCATCATCATCATCATTTCATCGACGCCTGCTCCTAGGAGCTCCCACACTTCAACATTTCTGCTGTGATTCCATCAATTCCTGCTGCCTTTCCATTTTTTAATCTTTTTATTGCCTGATTTACTTCTTCATATGTTATACTTCTTTCTTTATATACTCCTCCTCTACCTCTACTCAAAACTGCTGCTATTACAGCTGCTGGACGTCCATCCTCAAAATTCATTAAGTTTTTTAAATATTCTCTCCATCTCTCTTTCACAGCTTCCCCGTTTTTCAACATCTTTCCATTCTCATCCATAACTTCATTTACTTTACTTGAGGAGATATTTTCTGCATTTCTTTCATTTTTTACTTTTTTCCAATATGATTTCCTGTTCCCTTTATATTTTTCACTTAGTCATTTTCCAAAGTCTTCATCAACTCTCTTCTTACTTTCTTTTATTGCTTGTTTTAATTTCATCTTGCATTCTCTATATTTCTTTTTCCTTTCCCTTTTTACTTATTCAGCCACATTTCTTTCTTGAGTTTTCTTAAAAAGTTCTTTTACTCTCCTCCTTATCTCTTCTGTCCACCATGAGTTTCCTTTTCTTTTTCCATCTCTCACCACTTTCATCCCTAACACTTTTTTTGTTGTAGTTACCATTATTTATTTAAATGTTCCAAAAACTTTTTCAATACTTTTATTATCTTTTACACTTTCCCATTTTTCACTTACGGCCTCTGCCATTTCACGGTTATACTCATCTTTTATTTCTTTTTCATGTAACTTTTCTATCTTCCTTATTAATGAGACTTTCTATTTGACAATGCAGGGTCATTCTTTGTTGATTTATACCAAAGGGTTCTGGCTATCATGTATTTGAAGAAGCCCTAAATTTATAACATAACAAAAACAAAACAAATACTATAGGCCTTGACTCAAGAAAAGTCATATATGTTTCCTTATTAACCCCTTCCCGGCGGCAGGGCAGATGTATGTAGTACCCCCCCAAAAATCGTCTATATATAGACCATGCTACAATCTAGTGTGGGCAAATGAGAGCAAACGTCTATATATAGACACGCCGACAAAAAGTCCCAATTTTGAAACGACCATATATAGATCCTCCGCCAGGAAGGGGTTAATGATACTTTCTATACGACAAAGCGAGGTCATTCTTTGTTGATTTATACCATAAGGTGCTGGCTATGATGTGTCTGAAGATACCCTAAACTTACCTGACATAACCTATCAAAATCCAACACAGTTACTAGGTGGGTGACTGACCTGTAGCACCAAATGGATGCCCGATGGAGAGTGAGCCACCCCAAAGGTTAAGTTTGTCCATCTCAGGGGCGCCAACCTTCTCAGACCTTCCCTGGTAGGTCTTGGCAAACCAGTCTGAGTCCATGGCCTTCAGATTGGCCAACATCTGGCCGGCAAAAGCTTCGTGGATCTCCCAAACGTCAATATCGGAGGTCTTGAGTCCTGCCTTCTCCAGTACCTGTAGGAAGGTCATTTGGTAAGATGTCAATGCTCTCTGTAGCTGTGATGCTTATTCACTTTAGCATATAACTGGTGTTTAACCCTTTGACTATGGATTTCCTAAAAGAAGACATCACCAAGCTACAGGAATGGAACAAGAAGTGGCTGCTACAATTCAATAAAGAAAAATGTAAAGTCATGCACCTTGGGAGGGGATATCCAATATACCAGTACCACATAGGAAACACTTCATTATCCACCACTGAGGCAGAGAAAGATCTGGGAGTATATGTTACTAGCCTACCAGTAAAAGACAAATCCGTGCCAATCACAGCAGACGCGTTAAGACGTTATAATTCTGCCCAGTAATCAGAAGAACCAACCTTGGGGGTGGCATAGGATGGGCCGAGCAGGAGCTGGTCTTTGGGGTCCTGTGAGACGTAAGTGAAGTCCCTGATGTACGCCTTGGGTTTCCATCCCATCTCCTTGGCCTTCTCCTCCGTGCACATCAGGCAGGCAGAGGCACCGTCAGTCTGCGGGGGGAAGGAAAAATAACATTACCACCACCCATTACTGTCAGGCCATTTGCTCTGTCCTATATGATGATTTGTGAGGTTTTACTCCACCTGTGAAAATTGTGTGTCATTAAACCTACCTATCTTTCTGTTTCTATTTGTTATGCATGGAAATTTGGATATGCTAGAAATGGCAAAGTAGAAAGTACACCTGTCTCATATATATATTCATATGTCTATCAATTTGAGGACCTGTACCTATGGAAATGTGTCAGAAAACCTATTTATCTATCTACTCATCTATCTATCAATCTGAGGACCTGTACCTCTAAGGCTTTTCAAACAGGTGGAGGCAAAGTGAGGCACCGATATGTTAAAGAATATGAACTTAAGGGCCAAGGGACTCACCAGGTAGGAGGCATTGGCAGCCGTGATGGTGCCGTGGGGCTTGACGAACGCCGGCTTGAGCTTTGCCATCTGCTCCGGCGTGGACACTCTGATGCCGTTGTCCTTCTCCACGGTCTGGTCCACACCCGGCACCTTGAACGCCACCACATCGGAGAGCATGCCGGCCTCCTGCGCCTTGTGTGCAAGCGTGTGGGAGCGGAGGGCAAAGCTGTCCTGTTCCTCCCTTGAAACCTGAAGGAAGGAAGGATGGATTTTGTGTTTTCTAATGTATTTTGAGAGCAAGGGAAGGGGAGGGGATGGGAGATGGAGGGGAAGTGGGAGAGAGTGGAGAGGGAAGGAGAGGAGAGAGGAGGGAAGAAAGAGGAAGGAAACGGAGAGGAGGGGAAAGAGAGGGCATGATTTTTTTATGTATTATGAGAGTGGTGGAGGAAAGGAAGGGAAGGGAGAGAGGAGGGAAAAGAAATGAGAAGGGAAGGAAAGAAAGGAGAGGAAGAGAAAGAAGGCATGATTTTTTTTTTATGTATTCTGAGAGAGAGGAGGAAGGGAGGGGAAAGAGGAGAAGAAAGAGAAGGGCAGAGGGGAAGGGAGAGGAGAGAGAGAGAGGACATGCCCATAATATAAACCTTTTAACAAAATCATCCTGAAGGTGGCACTCACTTTGAAGGCAGCAGCGAGGCGGTCAGCAGAGTGGCCCATGGACTCGTTAGTGGAGAACTCGGCCACAGCAGGGAGCTCGGGGATGAGGTGCTTCATGGAGAGCTGGGAGAGCAGACTCATGCGGGCACCTGAATCATCATAGACACAAGACATATCAGTGGAAGGTAAAGTCATGGGCATGTGCTAACCTAATTTGTTCTCATTACCAATATCTTCAGACATCATGTTCAAGAGCAGAACAAGGACCTTTCCAGAAAACACACACACACACACACACACCTGCAGTCTTGGCCTTGTTGAGCTTGAGCATAAGTTCCCTCATCTTGCGTGAGTGGCGGATGGGAACATCAGACATGAACTCCACACCACCGGCAATGCAGGCGTCATACACCCCAGCGTGCATCAGACCAGCACCTGCGACAGACACCAAGGGATCCCCATTACCCTGCATGACTCTAGGGACTCAGAAAACTCACCTACACTGTTGCATGGCTCCTCAGATTACTTATATATACTAAGGGTCTGAAAAGTTTAACCTGGTAGCAGCGACGGGCCAAATTTGTGGCTTTACCGTGTAGCAGCAAGGGGCCAAATTTGTGCCATGATATAAACCTCCAATAATAGATGATGCATAAACTGATTGCAAATGCTTTGATATATATTATGAAATGGTTTGTGTGAGTGATGATTTTTTCTCATTTTTCTCGCTTAGAGGGGCCTTTAAGAAACATGATCCCCGCTCCTACCACTGGGTTAATAACATGGTCCTTGTAATCCCTTTTTCAATAAGTGTATGGAGGCTCAGAAGAGTTCAATAATAAAGTTCTTGTGATCCGTCAACTCACAGGTGGTGATGGCCTGGTTGGAGGAGATGCAGGCCATGGTCACGGTGTGGGCCGGAGTCTTGTCTGAGAAGCCTGCCCCAAGCGATGCCTCTCGGGCCACGTTGGATGTCTTCACCTCCTGGATAACGGTGCCCATCACGATGTAGTCCACGGCACTCTTGTCCAGGCCAACCTTAGACACCAAGCCCCTGAAACACACACACACAAACTCATTAGCCTTCTAAAATTTGTTTGATTATTAAGATAATCAGAAACATTAAATGGGGATATAAATGTTATTCTCTCTCTCTCTCTCTCTCTCTCTCTCTCTCTCTCTCTCTCTCTCTCTCTCTCTCTCTCTCTCTCTCTCTCAGCATGCCAAGACTACTCACTTGAGCGCCTGCCGTGCCAGGTCGTGGGGCATCAGCTTCTGGTACTGTGTCCCGGACATGAGGAAGGGCGTGCGCACCCCATCGACCAACACAATATTCTTCAGGCCAGGCTTACTCAGGGAACTCTTGGTCTTCCCCGTCGCCGCCACCGCTGCCAGGGGCACAGAGGTGTTGAGTGCCCTCGCTCCACCTGAAAAGATGACCCAGTGGATGAGGTTTATTATTTTTTGCTAAGTAACCAGAAAAAAAAAGAGAGAGAGAGAGAGAGAGAGAGAGAGAGAGAGAGAGAGAGAGAGATAGGGCTAGATAGATATTCAGTAAAGTCTCTCACATTTGGTACATTTAGCAAGCCTGAAAGGAAGGATGAACAGAAGCTTACTCACCTATGACAAATTATATTCTTACTCTATGTCCTGGTAAAATTCATATTGCACCCTCAGTAGAAATTCTTATTATCTAACATACTAAGCCATTCCTTCACTGATTTTTGCTTTACATCGCTGCCTATCCTGTGAGTAAGTTTCCGGGCCCAAGGTGAGTAAGTTTCTGGGCCAAGGTGAGTATATTTCTGAGCCCAGGTGAGTAAGTATAATGGCCTTGGTGAGTAAGTTTCTGAGCTCAGGTGAGTAAGTATAAGGGCCTTGGTAAGTAAGTTTCTGAACCTAGGTGAGTAAGTTTATGGGTCAAGGTGAGTAAGTTTCTTGGCCGAGGTGAGTAAGCTTATTAGCCTTGGTGAGTATATTTCTGGGCCCAAGGTGAGTAAGTTTCTGGGCCAAGGTGAGTATATTTCTGAGCCCAGGTGAGTAAGTATAAAGGCATTGTTGAATAAGTATATGGGCATTGGTGAGTAAGCTTATGGACCTTGGTGAAAGTTTAAGCCCCCAGGTGAATGAGTTTCTGGGCCCAGGTGAGTAAGTTTTTGGGCCTTGGTGAGTAAGTGATAATGACATGATAAAGATGTGACAAGTGATAGCAGTTATCAAATAAAGAATAACATGTAAAATTTATTTATTAAGATATTTTTTTCACATATTAATTACTGCACTGTATTCAGAGTAATAAACTGCAACACAAAGTCAGTATTAACATCATGTGAGATGGCTGCACTTATTTCAATACTAGCCCAGCACTCCATCCCTCAGCTGTACCTTCCTCAGAATGACAAGCCAGATACCACACCTTTGATAACCTCATATGAGATGGCTGCCAATAATTCAATACTAGCCCAGGGTTAATCTAGCTAACAACTGCTTCTAATATACCGAAAAAATAACATGGGTACTGCATAGGATACTTCTTTTGCTTCACATATGTGAAGGTTTTAGTTACTGGTCGTCCCAATTTACTACGTAAACGGCTTGATTATGTGGGGGTGCCTTGAAAATTTCTAAGTCCAGTGTTGTTGTATGACACGAGGGCTCTGTGGGCAGACTGAGCCTCTTAGCTGCCAGTACTACACCACAGAAACTAGTTCCTAAGTCAGTAATATCCAGAACGTGCATGGATCATAACGATTTCGGACAAAAAATGGTCTTTTAAGAGTTCTATGTTATTTTCTTCTATATATTAAAGCAACTAATGCTGCAGCTATTTGTATTTTCTGATTTTAAAGGAATACATTTGTGAAATTTTACTACGCGAGGGTGTTTCAGCGGCGGCACCTAACGGTGGGTTCCTGAAGTCAGTTGTTTTCAAGCCGCCATAATGAATGGAAGGCCCGACACTCTCACTCCCTCAAAATATCAGTCTACTTCACCTCTCGGTAAGTTTTGACTGAGTATTTAACCTCTTTATTGGTATGCATGTAGGTTGACAAAAGGACCGATTACTATCCCAATACCGTGTCCAACATTGACACGGGCGTGTCATGTGCGCTTGTGATTCGCGGTCACATCAAGCTGTGACAAGCAAGTGTCAGAAAACAAACGGATATTGTTCAACTCGCGATACTTCTAGTGGAGTTTGAGTAAAAAAGAGGCCAGGGTGATACATAGCAGTCGGTAGGTCACTCCCGGGTCAGTTAACAGCAGGAGATTTGGCCTTCCACCACCAAAATCATTCTCTTTCTTGGGATGTCGGGGGTGGAAACCACAAAAAAAGCTTGGCATTCATTACCTACCTTATGAAAAATCACTAATGGTCTCGTATATTTTTTTTCACCTTTTAGCCATTAGCGGAGGTGCCCATGGTTAGCTTATATTTTAGTTAGCTACCCCCCAGATGGAGCCCGATGGATTGTGTGGCACTGATATGGTCTATGTGGGTGTTGAATTTCAAGTTAGTTGAGAGATGGATACCAAGGTACTTGTCTGTGTGAACTGATTCTAAATCTGAATTGTGGAGAGTGTAAGTGTGATGGATGGGGTTGTGCGCAAAAATCCCTCTCTCTGCCATTTAGTGAAGACAAAACAATACAAACTGAGAGGGATGAGAAGGGAGTAATTTCCTCCCTTCTCATCCCTCCTCACCTCCCCTTCCCTCGCTGAAGAGCAAGTGTTACAGACCCCATAACGTATGAGTGACGTCATCCCCGCGGGGCCCGGGTTGCATTGACCTAGGGCCGGCCCTGCCTGCGGGGCACCTGTAGAGCACCCGTGTAGTGAGGCTGGCAGCTTCAATGACACGGCAAAAAAAAAAAAATCAGCCCAAGAGGAACAGCCTAGAGATTGAGCCCCGGGGGAGGATGGGAGGAGATCGAGAAGCCGGGTCATCCCTTCCCCCGGGGCCGCCCACGCTCCTACGCGCACCTCACCTCACACACACCCGAGGGACACCATGGACAATTTTATCGCAAATACACTGATGCTAGGGTGGCCCACGTACCATTATGGAGGGCGAGGCGGAGGGACAAGCCGGGACGAGCCACCAGAAGCGCCATCTTGACAATCAGCTGGTCACCGCTGCTGCCACATTATCGTATTCACTCTCGTATTTACCGGTTTCTGAGCCAATGCCAAGACACCAATAATTAACCATTTTAACGATAAATATATATGAACGCAGTTATTGGGATCGAGGAGGCAGTTTTGGGGTCTGAAATCGGCAAACAGGAGGCTGAGTACGAGAATCTGGTCACTCAATTTTTATCAGTTTCTCCTCTTCTCTTAATTGTAAATAGTGACGGAAAATCCCAGTTCCCGTCACTTCCCGAGAGATGCTGTATGGGGGTAGCTATGCTGAGATGCTGTGGGCGGCTGTGTTGAAATGATGGATGAGGGCGCGGCTGTGCTCTGAGATGCTGTGGGCGGCTGTGTTGAAATGCTGTATGAGGGCGGCGCTGTGCTCTGAGATGCTGTGGGCGGCTGTGTTGAGATGCTGTTATGTGGGGCGGATATGCGATGCTGTGGGCGGCTGTGTTGAGATGCTGTTATGTGGGGCGGATATGCGATGCTGTGGGCGGCTGTGTTGAGATAAAGATCAGCTGTTCCGACCTCCTCCTTGACCTCCCCCTTGACCTGTACAACCTCCTCCTCAACCTCCAAATCCCCCTCGACTATAAATGCATATAGAATGTTGGTAAGAGGTCGCCTGGTATCTATGTAAATCTATGTAAAGTCAGCCTGTTTCCACCTCTTCCTTTACCTCAACGACTTCCAAAATCTCCTCCTTGACCTCCAAAACTTCCTCCTCGACCTGCACAACCTCCAAGCTCATCCTCGACTTTGAAAGCAATATATAATTGTGGTATCTATGTAAATCTACGTAAAATCAGCTGTTTCGGTGTCAGGCCTTAATAAGAGAATAAACACCAGACAGAATGTGAGGAGAGATTAATTAACACACACACACACACATACACAGAGAGAGAGAGAGAGAGAGAGAGAGAGAGAGAGAGAGAGAGAGAGAGAGAGAGAGAGAGAGAGAGAGAGAGAGAGAGAGAGAGAGAGAGAGAGAGAGGCCCCATCATCAGATTGTCTTTATCCGGTAATTATGAACCTAAGCTTAATAATAATAATGGCTAATGATAGGTCCAGAATCTCCAAAGGTCATTCCATCATTTTATTGAGTAAGAGCAGACATCGGCTATAACCAGGTGAATACAACTATGTACACACACACACACACACACACACACACACACACACACATCAGTAGCCGTTGTCGTGTACACATAAAAGACATGGTTAAAAAAAATATGATAGCTTGACTCAGGCCTGTAAAAATCCCATCCAGAACACACACACACACACACACACACACACACACACACACACACACACATATCACTCTCAGTTGTATATGGTAAAAAATATGATAGCTAGACTCAGGCTGACACATTTTAATCAATATGAGATCAGACAACACTATAGGCTTACTGGGATGGACAAAACTGATCAACTGGACTCCCTTTATACAAATACTCTGAGCCCTAAAGAGTCACAAGGCCCTGGACACTAACTTAAGAAGGCCAGAGAACTAATATCATCATCATCCAATTATTCCCTATGGTGGGGTTGAATGGGATATGAGCCTCCTCCACTGTTGCCGGTCCATAGCCATTTCTTCCGTGATGTTCAGCCTCCTCATATCTTCCTCCACCACCCTTCTCCATGTCTTCCTTGGCCTTCCTGGTGGTCTTCTGCCCACAGAACTAATAACAGCCCATATTTTTAAACACATCAGCCCCTCAGTTCCCCAATTTGAAGAGCCTCTCGTAGAAGCTGTTGGGATTTCCAAGGACTGTTTTGTGATGCTAGTGGTAGTTTTATACCGTATGTCTTAATTCTGCATCTTGAGTGACAAAAACACCCATGAAAACCCAGTTAATCTTTTCTGTGGCCTTAGGAAATAGTCGTACTGGGAAACTGATGTGTTTAAGATTATGTACCAATGTCTTAAGTCACACCTCCACAAGACAGAGGAAACGATACATCACTCTGTCTGTACAAGGAGAGTTTTTTAACCCTCCCTTTGTTATGAGATGATAGGGGGAAATACAGCAAAGGTAAGATCATATGACAACCATTATATCTCAAGTCACACCTCCATACAACACTTGATCCATCCATAACTGTTTACAAGAAGAGCTTACAAACCTTCCCTGTTTTGAGATGATAGGGGAAACTACAGCAAAGGTAAGATCATAAGACAACCATTATATCTCAAGTCACACCTCCATACAACACTTGACACATCCTTAACTGTTTACAAGGAGAGTTTACTGACCTTATCTCTGTTTTGAGATGATAGGGGGAACTACAGCAAAGGGAGGATCATAATACAACCATTATATCTCAAGTCACACCTCCATACAACACTTGATCCATCCATAACTGTTTACAAGGAGAGCTTACTAACCTTCCCTCTGTTTTGAGATGATAGGGGAAACTACAGCAAAGGGAAGATCATAATACAACCATTATATCTCAAGACAGACCTCCATACAACACTAGATACATCCATAACTGTTTACAAGGAGAGTTTACTGACCTTCCCTCTATTTTGAGATGATAGGGGAAACTACAGCAAAGGTAAGATCATAATACAACCATTATATCTCAAGTCACACCTCCATACAACACTTGATACATCCATAACTGTTTACAAGGAGAGTTTACTAACCTTTTCTTTGTTTTGAGATGATAGGGGAAACTACAGCAAAGTGAGGATCATAAGACAACCATTATATCTCAAGTCACACCTCCATACGACACTAGATACATCCATAACTGTTTACAAGGAGAGTTTACTAACCTTCCCTCTGTTTTGAGATGATAGGGGAAACTACAGCAAAGTGAGGATCATAATACAACCATTATATCTCACGTCACACCTCCATACGACACTTGATACATCCATAACTGTTTACAAGGAGACTTTACTGACCTTCCCTCTGTTTTGAGATGATAGGGGAAACTACAGCAAAGTGAGGATCATAAGACAACCATTATATCTCCAGGCAGACAACCTTTGACACTTAATTATATTGGTACAGTCTTTCTTCTGGGCCTTGTGGTGCCTATGGCCTTGTGGTTCTAGAGGACTCATTATTAAGACCTTCAGCACCAGTATAGTATCTATATATATATGTATGTCTATGTACAAATACTTAACGACATGTATGAGGAAGTGTTTCAGCACCCATAGCCATAAGTAGATTGGACAGGCAATTACGTTCTCTCTCTATCACTTTCGCTTCTCTTCCCTTCCCTTTCCTTTCCTTTCCTTTCCATCCCTTTCATTTCCTTCTCCTCTTCTCTTCTCTTCTTCCTCTCTCTCTACATATTTATCTACGTACCTATCTCTCCTCTACCAACATACGTAAGGGCCCACCACTCTTTGCCTTCCTTGCCTCCTTCCTGTTCCTCCTGGAGCTCCCTCCCTTGCTAGTCTATAGGCGAGTGTCATTGAGCTGTGGCAAGGGTGATGCCTGGACCTCACTGGGGTTCTTGTTCACCTGGAATCTGACCGAGAGGTTGGGTGTGGTTGCCCGGGACATGCGGCGACTGTCTCCTCCACTGGTCGCCTCCTCCTTCCACTGGAACTTCCGCCGGGTGACCTATGGGAGGGGGCGAGGCATGGTTATTTTTTAGTGTTATAGAGATGGGCTAACTTATGAGATGTATAGTGTTAAAAGGGGAGACCTGACATTTTAATAGTTTTGAGCAAATTGTGTTTTAAAGCAACTGCCATATCATTTTCTTTTTCCTGTTATAAACATCAACATATGCAGCATTCAGTCTAAGCTTCCTTCTCCTGTGCTGCTAATAAGGTCATCTACCAGCCCATTCTTAGAAGGACAATCTAACTTCCTGCTAACAGGACTTCAAGCTCACATTTCTGGCTCCCATGCTCCCTCACTTGATCATCTAGCATCCTATTCTTAGCAGGACACTTACTATTTGCTAACAGGACTTCAAACTCATATTTCTGACTCTCATGCTCCCTCACTTGATCATCTAGCAGCCTATTCTTAGCAGGACACTTACTATTTGCTAACAGGATTTCAAGCTCACATTTCTGGCTTTCATGCTCCCTCATTTGATCATCTAGCAGCCTATTCTTAGCAGGTCATTCTTACTTCTTGCTAACAGGACTTCAAGGTCACATTTCAGCCTCCCATACTCCCTCAGTTGCCCCTATGACCTCCCTTCCTGTTATCCTCACTGACCTCCTTGAAGTCTGGCCACCACTGGGAGATGTAGTTGATGTAGGCGTCCCGGTACTGGCTGTTCATGAAGACGTAGATGAGGATGTTGATGCAGTACTGGGCCCAGTAGAGTGGATGCAGCAGCAGCAGTACCTCAGGGCTTACCTAGAACAGAGGTGGCACATTACAAACTTACAGATGCACACATACACTGCCAGCGTTGTACAGGAATACAAGTGGAATGGAAGTGTTGGATAGAAATGATTTAATCGAGATGGAAGGGAAGAGGCAACTAAGAGGACATGGTAAGAAATTGAGAAAGGGGACTTGTTTGAAAGACCTTAAGAAGTTCAGTTTTCCATACAAGAGTGTAGATACAAGGAATGAACTTAGCAAAGACATTGTTGAAGCAGGCAAATACACTGGTTCTTATTATAATGTGGGGTTTAGGTTCTGAGAAAGCACCATATAATGAGAATTTGGATATAATGAACAAAGAAGAGAAAGTAAAAAGCAAGAATAAAGTGTAGGGAGAGGCTCTACCTTGGACTCCATGAAGTGTGCGATGGAGACGGGCGTGCAGCACACCATGAACACAAGGAAGATGACCCCAATGGTGCGTGCGATGCGTATGTCCCGAGCACGCAGCCCCTCTTGCGGACGGTGGGAGCTGCAAAGTTTGACCCATTACTAAAGGTTACTACATCAAACACTAGTGTTTATTATTATTATCATCATTATCCTTAACCCGGAAGCAGTGACGGGCCAAATTTGCTAAAACTGTTCCTAGTTATTTCTTCTTTTGCCTTTTTTCCCTTTCCAGGCTTAGCTCAGACCTAGTTAGTGTACCGCATAGCACTCCCTCCCTCCCTCTCTCTCTCTGTCACTCACTTGGCTTTCGAGTCGGCGCTCCTTTGACGCTCCACCCTTAAGGAGCTCTGCCGCGCCTGCATAGAGAAAACAACAATAATAATAATAATAATAATAATAATAATAATAATAATAATAATAATAATAATAATAATAATAATGATAATCATGGTGGAATGACTAAACTGTAACTCACTGAGGTGGTTAAGACAAGAGTGCTCATGAGAATATAATATAATACAATTGGAACAAATATGGTCATGAGAATAAAACAGTAATAGGAATAAATATAAGGTGAGTAAAACATAGCATTAGGAAATAAACATAATAATAGAAGGGAAAGGGAGACTCTGATAACATAGAATAACATTAGGATTAGGAGGAAAGAATGCAGGAAGAAGAAGAAGAAGAAGAAAGAGAGAGAGAGAGATAATGATGAAAATAAAACATAATAACAGAAGGGAAAGGGAGACTCTGATAACATGGAATAACATTAGGATTAGGAAGAAAGAATGCAGGAAGAGAGAGAGAGGATGGGAGGAGAGGAAGAAAGAGAGGAAGAAAGAGAGAGAGGAAGGGAGTAGTGGAAGAAAGAGATATGATAATGAAAATACAACATAATAAATAGGAAAAACTAGAAACTCTTGTCATGGCAACCCTTAGCGGAAGTTCCCACTGAATAATGTGTGAACAGAGATAAGTAGGAGACATATACAAGGCAAGCAGCTAAACAGAGGCATTGAGACAGACAGAGACAGGAAGTGTGTATCAGTTTGTAGCAGATAAAAAGGAAGTATTTACATGGTTTTCTGACATGAATGAGAGCACCAGAAAAAATGATATGGGTCGGTATTGTCAATCTCTTCCACCCCTCAATCACATCAACTACTTACAGAGGCCGAAAAGGAGATCAGTTGAGTTCTAATGAGGGTTTGTTTAGGCTCATGGTACAAAGGAAGGGTCAAACTGCCACAAGGGTCATAAAACTACCACTGGAAATGCCTCTCAAAACTCCTGTGAAAGCCTAGTCAAATATGTCTTCAAATGATTTCTGATATGATTTGAGAGACCAGAAAAAATTATATGGGTCGGTATTGTCAATCACTTCCACCCCTCAATCACATCAACTACTTACAGAGGCCGAAAAGGAGATCAGTTGAGTTCTAATGAGGGTTTGTTTAGGCTCATGGTACAAAGGAAGGGTCAAACTGCCACAAGGGTCATAAAACTACCACTGGAAATGCCTCTCAAAACTCCTATGAAAGCCTAGTCAAATATATGTCTTCTTGAGTGCTGAAATGTTAAAGCATAAGACCCACAGACCCAAACAGAGACCTCTTGATGAAAAGACATGGAGATGAAAACAAAAACAGAATGACAGTAAAGTAAGAAGGATAAAACAAAGACAGAAACAATATACCTACTGAGTTAACAGGAAGAAAGAAGGAAGAAAGGAAGGAAGGAAGGAAGGAAAAACTACCCACATAGGAAACATGGCAAAAGAACATGAATTAGGGCAGACACACTTAACCCCTTGACAGTGGATTTCCTACAAGAAGACATCACCAAGCTACAGGAATGGAACAAAAAGTGGCTGCAACAATTCAATGAAGAAAAATATAAAGTCATGCACCTTGGGAGGGGATATCCAGCACACCAACACCACATGGGAAACACTCCACTATCCACCACAGGGGCAGAGAAAGACCTGGGAGTATATGTTACCAGGCTACCAGTGAAGGCCAAATCCGTGCCAATTGCAATGAACGGGTTAAACTTACACACTACACTTCACACTCCCACACTTACCTTAAAGTAGATGTAGGAGTAGGAGGCAATGATGATGATGGAGGGGAGGAGGAAGCCCAGCGCCAGGAACACCTTGCGTGGTGCTCGGCCCTGATCTGTATCATCATCAAAGTCGCACTCCTCTGTGTTGTTGTTGTAGGTGAATGCACCATAGATCTGAGGGTGGATAAGGGACAGTTAGTTAAAGGAAAGAAGTGGTAGAAGTAGTAATGGTAGTAATAGTAAGGGTAGTAGAGGCAGTTTCATGGCTAAGAAGATTGAAAAGCAGTTAAGGGGAGAAGGAAAATGATCCGAGAGCTTAGGGAATTAAAAGACAGTTGAGAGGAAGGGCAAAAATAATCCAGTGACCTAACAGAAAGAAAAAAATATCATCCCAGGCTTAGAAAATTACAAGACAGATAATGGGAAGGAAAAATATGATCTGAGAGATTAGAAAATTACAATACATACAGTTAATATGAAGGACAGCTGATGAAAGAAGAAACATGATCCAAGGGCTTTGAAGATTACAAGACAGATAAGGGGAAGGAAAAATATGATCCGAGGGCTCTGAAGATTAAAAGACAGTTGCCGAGAAGGAAAAACATGACCTCAAGGCTTAGAACATTACAAGGCAGTTAACCCGGTAGCAGCGACAGGCTGAATTTGTAGCTTTACCGTGTACCAGCGACAGGCCAAATATTTCCCATGATATAAGCCCCCCCCAAAAAATAGATGATGCATAAACTGATCACAAATGCATTGATCTATATTATGAGATGGTTTGCGTGAGTGATGATTTTTTCTCATTTTTCTTGCTTAGAGGGAAGGGCCTTTAAGAAACATGATCCCCGCAGCTACTGGTTTAATGACAGGAACACACATGATCCTATAGCTTTGAAAATTAAAAGACAGTGAATGAGAGGTACACAAAAATGATCCTATGGCTTGGAAAATTAAAAGACAATTAAGGATGGAGAAAAATTATACGAGTCCTTGATGTGAAAGAAAACAAATGTGAATGGAAAGAACACAAATAGTCCATGAGGTTACAAAATCACCATAGAAAGTAATCAAGCAAGGAAACACTGAAGAGTTCCTCAGCATCCTTACCCCAAGCAGAGGGATGAGCATAATGGCAATAGACACCAGCCAGATGCCAGCCACCAGCATTGCCGTCCTGGCCCCCGAGAACAGCCGAGGGTACGCCTTGGGGTTGGCGATCAGGACACATCTGTTGACGCATGGATAGATAGAGATAGGGAGATGGATAGGAGGATACATAGACAGACACATAGGTAGATAGATAGCTGTATTGAAAGGTAAATATAGAGGTTGAGGGTTTGTGGGTAGGTATATTTAGAGATTGATGGATTGATAGATTAAGAGGATGAGAGAGAGAGAGAGAGAGAGAGAGAGAGAG